>NW_019416350.1:1933105-2145397 GCF_000390285.2 Anoplophora glabripennis | reverse complement strand
TTTGATAACATGGGTGCCAAATAAGGCTACAATATTCGAGTTTCGAACGTACGAGTGAATAGTATAGACTCTTCAATGCACCTATATCGGTAAAAGATTTTGTATTTCTTATAACAAAGCCTAGCATACTATAAGCGGATTTAATACTTGAATTAATATGATCAGCAAAAGACAATCTGCTGTCAAACATTACACCAAGATCCTTAATGTTCTGAAAACGAGTTAAAAGTGACATACCTATATTATAATCAAATATGAAAGGCTGATTTTTAAGAGTAAACGTACACACTTTGCATTTATTTTTGTTAACAGGTAAATAATTATCAGTACACCATATATAAACACGATCCACAAGGTCTTGCAATAACAAACAATCAGCCGCAGATGATATATTCAAGAACAATTTCAAGTCGTCGGCAAACATAAGATGATTTGACTTTAATGTTAGAGATAAGTCATTTACAAATAATATAAAAAGGAGTGGACCCAAGTTAGAGCCTTGAGGTACTCCCGATGCCGCATTAAAAGTATTCGACTTGAAACCATTATAAGAGACATACATCTTTCGATGATATAGGTAAGAATTGAAAAGGCGGAGTAAGCTATCACTGAAACCATACCGTTCCAACTTACACAGCAATATACTATGATTAACCTTGTCAAAGGCCTTTGAGAAGTCTGTGTATCTGACATCAACTTGCCCTTTGTCGTCAACATAGTTCGCCGTATACCGTGTAAACTCGGCCAGATTAGATAAAGTTGAACGATTCGGAAAAAAACCATGCTGATTTGGTGATATGTACGACTTTAAGTTATCTAATATTTGTTTATACAGACACATCTCAAAGACCTTTGCAATGTTAGACAATATGGCAATAGGACGATAATTTCTTACATCCGCAGGGTTACCGCTTTTTAAAATTGGACACACTCTTGTAAGTTTCCATCTATCAGGAAATTCGCCAGTTGATAAAGCAATATTGAATAACGTAAGAAGCGGCGTGCATAGAACCCTCGAGCAATCCTTTACTAGAAAACTAGGAATCTGATCCTCACCACACGTCATTTTGTTTTTTAGTTTACAGATTGCTAGAAGGACATCAGATTCCGTAAGCTGTTGTATGTTAATGCAGGATTGATAATAATTTAATGACAGATTTGGATTTTGAACATTTTCGATGGAAAAAACGCTAGCAAAGAATTTAGAAAAAGTGTCAACAATTTGCACGGGATCATCAAATTCTTGATCATCGAGAAAAACATTTTTTGGTATACGCGTGTGGCCTTTCTTATTCTGTACAAAAGACCAAAACCTTTTAGGGTCACTGTTTAATATTCGCTTGACAGTCGGCAAGATAATTATTGTAAGCCAAATGTAATTGATTTTTTATTAAGCGTCTCAAACGTCTAAACTCATTTAAGTGAAAGTTGTTACGAGTTGTTTTAAATTTATTGTGGTGATAGCCTTTAACTTTTATATTGTTTATGATTTCGGTTGTGTACCAAACTGGAAATTTACGCTTAAATATAGTGAAGACTGGTATATGTTGGTCAAATAAATTATAAATATCTTGGTAAAATGCATCACATGCAGAGTTAACGTTAGTGAAGTAGTTGAATAAGAAAATGTTACTATTTTCTAAAATTTTAATTGATTGTATAAAATGTTGTAATAATCTTAGCCGTTTCATTGAAAATGGTATTTACTTTCTTAATTCTTATAATGGTCCATTCATATTCATCAATGCTTTTGAACTTAACTACAAAGCCTTCATAAATGATTACAAATCACGTGACCGTCAAGCATAGGCAACCAACATTTCATGGTTGGTACTAATTAGAATAAACTAAAAATCCCTAAGCTTCTTTGCAATGGTCGAAGGAGCTAGTTGCAATTGAATAAAATTGTTTTTGATATTGGGCGACGTAAACTGTTGATATTAAACTTAATAAATACAATTTAGTATTGTACTTTTTTGTTCAAATGCTTTTAAACTTATCAGGGGAAAGTGAAGTGGGAAGAATTATTTCTGAAACTGTAACAGAATTTGTTTTGTTGCATAAAATTATTCCTGAGGACCAGTATGCTACGACGTTTAAACGATTGGACCATCACAATTGATAGTGGTCGTCAGTGTCTTGACGTCATATACCTAGATTTTAGCAAAGCCTTTGATAAAGTGCCCATCAAACGTCTTTATTCTAAAATTGAACATGTAAGTATTAGAGTTGATCTCCACAATTGGATTCTTGCGTTTTTAAGCAAGCGTTATTTTCTTGTGAAAATAGGAACTGATGTCTGGGAATACTATTCTGTTAAAAGTGGAATTCCTCAAGGCTCTGTACTTGGCCCTTTACGTTTTCTCAAATATATTGTAGATTTTCCTCAAATATTACCACTTAAATGGTCTCTACATATATTCTGATGATACAGAGATTTATGGGAATCCTTTTACTGATTTTCAACATTTGCACGCAAGTTTGGTGCAAAAAATGTTTAATATCGCTTAACTCCAAAAAATGTGTAGTTTTGTACTTGGGTAAGAACAATCCAAGGCTACATTATCAAATTGGCCGCATTCCATTGTCAAGAGTGGACAGGCAAACTGATCTTAGTTTAGTGTCTTAACGACCTCTTTTGGTCAGCTCATATAACTGCTGCTTGCAATAAAGCTAAACGCTCGTTATTTATTATCAGAGAAATATTATCTACTCCCTCAATTGAAACTATTAAATTACCATTACTGCGATATAAAATAAATACAAATTCATAAATTAGCGAGGGGTAAACCGCTGGGGAAGATTTTGTACATGTCCCCAGGAAGTCGGGAAGAAGTTGGAGGAAGTTATAAGGAGGTTGAGGAAGTTGAAAGGAATTACGAAGGAAGTCGGGGAAGTATTTAGGAATTCCAAGGAAGTTGAGGAAGTCTGGAGGAAGTTTGGAGGAAGTCGGGAAGTTGGAACCAAACTGCGCATGTGCGAACGGTAAACGCATGCGCAGTATTATCTTTTATAGAAAAATGCGGAGAATGTTAAACATTTATGGAGGAACTACGAAGCAGTCTAGAGAAGGTCGAGGAAGTTTGAGGAAGTATAGAGAAGTTTTTGTACAGAATTCAGAGAGCGGTTTACCCCTCGTAAATTAGTGATGTATATTGCTAAATTCGCGATAAAAAAACATTACACATTATATTCGAATTGGCGTTCTTCACTAGTTATATACAAATTTACTCTCATACGCATATTTTCATACAAATTTTGCAGTCGTTCTGTTATATTGTTAAATTCTTGAATAATTGCCGTTTCCAAATCTTCGGTGTAGTGCATTGCTGTTTTAAAAATAGTATTTTGCAAATATATAAACAAAATATAATCTAAAGGAGTCAGATCCGGTGACTAATCTGTCGATCATAAACTTCCAAAATTTGAATTGTTACTTCTGCAGTACATGTGGTTGTGCTATCTTGTTGAAAGTAATCTATTTGCAACTAACCATCATGTAATTGTGTTCAAAATGACTCTGAAATAACGGTTCGACATCTTTCAGCATTTATAACTTCCAAAAAATATATAGATCCAATTATATTGTGTCTTCTTGATATCGCTACCCAAACGCATACTTTTAAGGTATGTCAACTATAGGTATTTAAAATGTGTCCTGTTTACTTTATGATGTGTGGAGATAATGTGATAAATCAACTATGAGAACTGGTAGTAAAATTAAAGAGTTGATTCCAAGATTAAATAAATTCATAAAATGTATTATTTTAATTGTCTTTGTTTATTATTGTCTGTTTTTAGTTGATACTTCATTATTTTAATATTACCTTTACTTCAATATAATTTATCTAATTTCCCTGTTTTTATAATTTTCGCGGATTAGTCAGTTGGACAATAAACTTCTATTAATACTATTACCATTATTTTTTATATAATTGTAACTTCAAAATGGTTAATGTAACTAAAAAAATTATCCTGATCGATTCTCTCTTCAATGCTAGTTAGTCTCAGTTTCTTCATTAATTTATTGAAATCGTCTATCAGGATAATAAGATTTTAATGCATTTCTGAAGATATCTCAAGAGTTGATCATAAAGCAAAAAGAGCAGGAACAGTATTCTTTTATCAAGTAAATTTTATTCATATATTCAGATATTTCATATACAGTGTGTCCGAGTTTTTTTGTAGCAGGACTTTCACAACTTGTACTAAAAGTCCTTTAAAAAACAGTTAATGTAAACATATATGTATAGATGCGTCGTTTTCGATTTACAGAGTGTTCAAGTTTAAAATGAGAATTGATTTTTTATTCGTAAAACGAAAACCCCTTTTTGGACTTTGTTGAAACTTGGCAACTTTGTTTGTAATAATAATACTCATTTTCTCACATAATTTAATTTGTCCTATTTTCTCCAGTGGCGTCACAACAAGATACTAGCTTGATAAAAATAGAAAAAAATATGGTACCCCACTGCTTTTTGGTAAGTTTGAAGTTTTTCTCAGATTTAGCTATCAAAAATACAACTTTTTTGTTATTTACTTTTTTCCTATCTCGCTTTGTTTAGACAGAAATAAAACTTTTTGTTTCACACAGTTTATTGTAAGATAATAAAAAAATAAACAACACGGTATGGAAAACAACTTTTTGTATAAATAGACCTCAAAGGAGCTGTTGGAAATGCCCGCCATTTCGTTCTACACACAAATTACAACGACGTATCAAAGACCGCCTAACGTCACTCAAATGATGTGGAGTTATTCTGAGAATAGCGTTCCGGATTCGTCGTACAAGTTCCTCTTGTGAGTTAACAGGCGTAGAGTAAACTGCATCCTTAATCCCCAAACAAAAAAATCCAAAGGTGTTAGATCAGGTGATCGCAGAGCCCTCCCAACTGGACCTTCACGATCCACCCATCTCTGTGGATACTCTGTATTCAGCCAGTTTCGTACCACCAAAGAGTACTGGGAAGGGCATCCATCTAATTGAAAAAACGAGTCTATTCTTTGTTGAAAAGGAACATCGTCTAGCATGTTATCATGCTGGGTAGTTAAAAATTCAAGAAATAATTGACCGCTTAATCTATTGGGCAGGATGTAAGGTCCCAACAAAAAATCCTTGGCAACTCAAAAACAGACATATTCACGGCACACTTTGTAACAANTTTTTTTTATTATCTTACAATAAACTGTGTGAAACAAAAAGTTTTATTTCTGTCTAAACAAAGCGAGATAGGAAAAAAGTAAATAACAAAAAAGTTATATTTTTGATAGCTAAATCTGAGAAATATTTCAAGCTTACCAAAAAGCAGTGGCGTACCATATTTTTTTCTATTTTTATCAAGCTGGTATCTTGTTGTGACGCCACTGGAGAAAATAGGACAAATTAAATTATGTGAGAAAATGAGTATTATTATTACAAACAAAGTTGCCAAGTTTCAACAAAGTCTAAAAAGGGAATTTCGTTTTACGAATAAAAAATCAATTCTCATTTCCTGCTACAAAAAACGCGGACATCCTGTATTTCAAATAGGCAGAAAATATAGGCAGAAAAACAGATAATTTATCTTTCAGAATTCCAAACTGTAATTTTTCATGAACCTACCACCAAATTGTTACATACACATTCCTGCTATATGAAACTTTATTTGGAACTACTAGTGCCACCTAGTTCGCACAGTGGAAACAAAGTCAGACGCCAAAATCCTGCAACTAGAAGTCAACAGTCCTGCTTCTGCAACATCAGCGCCTCGCAGACGCAGCATTCAGAAACAACGCTGCCTCTCCCTCAGCAGGAGAAGTAAACTGACCCGGCCATCTTGACTACTGCGAGCTTACCTGCCCGCCAGAGCGCGCGGAGATCGCTCGATCCATACTTCCACACATGGCACATTCCGCGGATTGCGCTATACGCGTGGTGCGCAGTGTACGTACAGGTCGTCTTTTGTTTCCGCGGCCTACTGTTTTTCGCGTTCTACTGAACGCCACGAAAATCTGATAAGATAAGGGACAAGTGAAGGTGCCAGATGTTTGTGAGCGATCGCGGCCTGCATCGATCTTAAATGTTACACTGCGGGTTCGCGAACCAGTGCTTCGTGTGTGAAAAAGGATTTATGTTTGAAAAAAGTGGCGATAGGTTTTTGTGAGCAGCATGACGACGCTGGAACTGTACACGAAGGTAAAAAATACGTAAACGAATTAGATCAATTGGTTCTAGTAAGTCTCGCAGTGTCCGGAGAGCCGATCAAAAAATTAAACGATCTGCGGTTGGGTGCTTGGAAACCCGGCTCAAAACCGGTCCGCATTTTTACAAAATCCTTGTTTATGTTTGAAATATCTATAGGTTAAGGTTATATAAAGCCACAACTGAACGCTCATTGTGCAGAATAAGTACCATATTATTACAATGGATCATTGATTTAAGGTATATTTAGTGCTGATGTGTCGATTTGTTTACATAATTGTGTCGCAGAAAGTAGAATAGAATTTTTTTAAATTGCCGACTGTGCCCTAGTTTAATTCGTTCGATACTAGGTTCCACTATTAGACTAATAACGTTTCAAGGTGTTTCAGTCAACAAGGTTCGAAGAAAAAGGTTTATAGGTATCGTCAGCATTTTCAACATTCAACAATTCATAAATGCCTGTTATTTGTTTGCTTTCACAACAAGGCCATAGAGGCCTTATTTTTATAATGCTTGTTGAGAAAATTTCCTCTAGTTCATATTTTTTTGAACTTTAGATATTTGGACAACTAGTTAGAGTCCTTTCATGAACTAGATCTGTACAGTACTTGATAGTAATATGTAGCATGTACAACAGTATTGATTGTGGAGTTAAAAACTACGCATTGAATACGTCATTTGTTACACTTTCATTTTTAATCATTTTATATCAAATGCAGCATTTAAAGGTAAAAAAAACCAAGTGAAATAAATTGGTTTATTATTCACTGACACAAATAATAATTTACAGACAATCGACAATTGATAATCAAAAGTAAAACGAGAATATTTACTCAATTTCTGCACATAAATTTATGACTGCATGAATTTGTGATTGTTGATATGCACTGCATGAGACAATCCAATTTAAAATTTGTATTTGAAATGTAAAAATGTAAAATACATGACAATAGTTCATGAAAGGAAATACCCTATATATTTTCAACTTACATGCAAGGAATATAAATGAGATTTAGACACTGTCTAGTAGATTATTTCGTTCGCAGACATTCTTCTCCTATCCAGAAAAAAAAGTTGAATCAAAGAGTAATAGTTTAATTATTGAAAAGATCCTTTTCAAACGCAATTTTGGCAAAGATGCTAATGACAATACTGAGTGCTGAGGATTTTTATTTAAAAGCTTTGTGCAATTCTGTTTCTTTAAGTTATTATTGTGTCTTTGGAACCCTAAATAACACCCCTGTCAAAACACCTTTGAAATTCAAAATATGCAATTTAAATGTTTTCAAATTATGTACCATCCCCATTAAGACAAAACAAAACATGTATTAATCACCTTTATAAGTACATAAAATGTATGAATAATTCCCATTAAAAACAACTATTTTCTTTATCTGTTCACTGATTGTGAGCCTACATTGGTGAAAATTTTAACATTACTCACAGCATTAAATGATTCATTTTTGTATTCATCTATTTTAGTTTGTTACATCTTCCAATTCAAAGAGCTATAGTCCAAAAACGGATTTAATTGTTTCTCATTGGTGTCATATAAAAAAAAAACTTAAGTTATTTTGTTATTCGTTTAATATTAACATAAATTTAAGTACAATGTTCATATATTGTGATTCATCTGATAAGAAGTTATACATTTTGATCTATATGTTAGATATAGCTATATTTATTTAAAGTAAACTACTCAATTCGAAAAGAATATCAGTCGATATATCTAAAATATGTATTAATGCTTTTATCTGAATTCTTTGTTTAGAAATTTTATTGATTTTCTATACAAATTATATGACTGTCTCAATCATGTTTTAGTCATATAAGAAGATAATAATTCGAATGAAGAATTAATTTGGTTAATCATAGCCTTTTTACTGAAAACTTTTTTTTTAATTGTAAAAGTAAATATTTGCGATACAATTACATAGCCACATCCTTTAAGTACAGTTCTTTTTATTCAGTTTAACCTAACTAGTTTAATCATTATAGCTATTTATATTTGCCACACAAAAAGATTGTTAATATGTTTACTAAAAAAATTAATTACGTACGTTTTAATGGAGCTGCAATTTCTTAAGGATATTAAATTTTGTGCTATTAATTATTACACATAATAACGTATTTAACGACTTTCATATCTTAGTATATCAATTTATTTAAGTAAAAAGGGAGTACATATAAACTAAATGCATAATACAAGGTGATGCAGGTTTTAATCGGGAAGTTTAGGGTAAAACTAACCTGTCTCACGACGGTCTAAACCCAACTCACGTTCCCTATAGGCGGACGTCGAAAAAAAATAGAACATTTTTTTCCCATCTCTTTACAAATTTTACTTATATTTATTACAGGGCTGAGTATTTTTGCCACACTGAAAAGAAAGAAAATTTTAATAAATAACACTGAACGAAACGGATCGGTTTTATAAATTTAGTTTAGACTAACCAGAAAAAAGTAATACGATAAAAAGAAAGTGCATCTTTATTTTAATAAACGGTGACAGATGCATTTCAAGCAATTCTTTAAATTTAAATTTTTGTTGGTTGAATTTTCTCAACGACAATAATAGAACAAATATTATATAATATTTTGTATTTCTGTGGAAGATAGATATACGAAATACAGAAACTGAGTTTTAGAAACGTAAACTATGTAATTAGACATGGCGAAAACCTCGCATTCGTGGGAGAAATTTTCCGGCTCGATTTTTTTTGCATATTCAGATTCGTGAGATGTTCCTTAACATGAATCAAGATGATGCCGGCCGGAAATCTGGTACCCATTTATTTAAACAAAATTGTACGAATAGAGTGCAGAAAAAATAAAAGGGCAATAGCTCGGGCAATAGTATCAAATACATTTGATTTTTATTAAAGAACATTTATTTAATACTGCATATTATTATTATCACACATTTATTCAATCATAAGAATTCTTACACTGTTCTATGTTGCAACCCCATAAAGGTACACAAGTGACATAGTTTTTCCTACAAGAACAAGTTTTAGTCTTACACTTTTCTGTACATTTACATTGTTTAACTAAGTCTTTGGGTAATGGATCTTTGGTAATAAATTTAGGTAATAATTCACCTGCTTCATTTTGATAACCAAAAGCTGTGAAATCCAAATATTGATATTGAGGAAAACTGGAACTTTTCCATATGTACGTTTGTAAAGAAGCTCTTAAGACGTGTAATTTCAATGCATCGGTTTAGGTGCATGGTGCAAATTCACGTATAAGAGACGCGCGCGCGGCTCATAGCGCATTATTCACAATTAAAAAAACAAGGTTTTAAAATAATGAGAGTCCCAAAAACTCTTCAGCATCTTGTAGGGGGATATTCTATGAATTTTAGAGGCATAGTGCATAGGAACTTTTTTGTTTATAATGTGCCAAAATACAAAAAAAAATCCGGAGTGAAAAAAAATTTTTACAATTTCTTTAAAAAAAGTTTGTTTAAACAAATGGGCACCAGATTTCCGGCCGGCATCATCTTGACTCATGTTAAGGAACATCTCACGAATCTGAATATGCAAAAAAATCGAGTAGGAAAATTTCTCCCACGAATGCGAGGTTTTCGCCTTGTCTAAATGTGTTACAGTGGTTGTGGTGTCATAGGGAACTATTGCTTTAATTTTTCTTGTGGTTAGGTAGAACTATATTTATAAAATCAACCTTTGATCATTTTAACGTAAAGGGTTATGTAGGTATTAAAATTTTCTTCCTTTTCAATGTGCAGGAATATCCAAACAAAAAAGAAATAAATAATTTTGAGTAGAAGGTTTCATACGAAAAAGAATCGTAGAACGCCTCATTTTCGAGATACAAGGTGTTAAAACGAAAAAAAGAATCATTTTCAAATACCTATGAGGACGTTAGATGCAGGCGGATGAAATTTGGATCCTGATTTTTCTGATTAGCAGTAAAAATTTTAGCTGACTTAACAAACATCAATGTCAACTCGTGGCAAAGATACGGGCAATCAATCAAGAAGCTTTGGAATTTCGACACCTCTATTGAAGAAAAAAACAGATTTTTTTCATCTTTATTTTTTTTGACGGACGAGTCGTTTTAGACTTACGATTTTTTAAAGAATCACGCCCTAATTACATTAAAAAGTGGTTACGATCAAAATTAAATATTGCTGTGGATACGAGTTATTTTTGACCTTTGAAATATATGCTCGGATTATAAAATCCCCGCCAGATGATTTGTTTGTCTGGTTTTGGCCACTTCTAATACCTTTTTAGCATTTCAGACATGTATGTAGATGGAGTAAAAACGCAATACAGACGGCGATGTCACCAAATGAGTGCAAATCAAGCAAAGCCTATTCTATTCCATCGACATTTATTATTATTAACTATTACCATCACTTGGTCATACATAACTCAATAAGTTGTTGCGTCAAAATTAAAACATTATTACAATTTTAATTTTACTATGAGAAATTAATTCTTAAAAATGCATATGAACAACCAAAATGCCAACTGAATATTACTCTAAAAAATTTCAGTAAATGTTCAAAAACATTTTCGTTTTGGCAAAGGTTAAAATTGAAGATCAGCATAATATCGGAATTTATTATATCTGTAACTGCAACTGTGAAAGAGCATGTCAGATGTATTTCTATGAATACCCCGAAAAAAATAGATCGAAATTTGTTTGAATTTTGAGCACTCGAGAAGCCTAGAAATAACTATGGACACGAGAATAAAACTCTAATAATGTTTTATTTTAATGCGTGGTGGTAATAGTTTAAATAACTAGATGGATTTCACAGGGTCTAACGACACTTACAGTGTACGATAATTCAATAAACAAAGAAATCTAAATAAAAAATTTAGATAAATTTGGAACGAATACAATGAAGATGAATTTTTCGAGACAAAAGGTCCGATTCTGGTTAGAGCTGAGGTAGTACAGTATTGGGGGTCATGAAGGCTTGCAAAAAATGTAATAAAATTTCCAGGGTCGTATTTACAAAAATGAAGTTGATGATGGTCCTGGAGAGACGAAACGTTACATACAAAAATTGATTATGCCATTCGATAGAGGGCAAAAAGTGGCCATCAGAAAGTGTACTTCTTTTTTCAATATCTCCTCAAACAAGACTGAAATTAAACAAAAACGGATTTACAAAATTTCTGTTTTTTTCATATATTTCAAAACTAATCAAGTTAGCCTTCATTTTTTAGAGCCATAATATAACGTTGGTCCCATTTAAGCTACTCCGTACCTCTTACCGTTTCCGAGATGCCTGTACAGAGAAGCGAATTTGTAACAGCCTGTATACGTTTAACCTCTCTTCGGGGCAGTCTTTGACCAGTTTTGGGGGAGGGTTAAGGGTTCGGGTGGCGTGATAGTATGTTCATGGGCTTTACATTCCTTGATCTGTACCCATTTGGTGACATCGCTATCCGCATTGTGTTTTTACTCCATCTACATACATCTTAAATGCTAATAAAAGGAGTAAAATCGGCCAAAACAAAAGATAAACCATCTGCCGAAATTTTTATGTTCGGAACTTTATTCCAGAGGTCAAAAATAGTTTTCAATTTGGATCGAGATCACTGCGTTGTCCTTGGGCATATATCGAATATCTCAAAATCGTTTATTCTACAAAAAATGTATGAACAATTTTGGTTAGAAATACGATTATAAATACAAATGTGAAAAGTTAAAAGAACTCTTTTTTGCGCCAATGATTTTGTAGGCTTTTATGTAGTAAAAAATTCCTATATATTCTTTCTTGTAAATCGAGTAATTTTCAATTTGTCTATTCAACCATGTGAGAAACTCATTTTAAAATGGAAAACTTATAACCCTGATANTTTTAACGTAAAGGATTATGTAGGTATTAAAATTTTCTTCCTTTTCAATGTGCGGGAATACCCAAACAAAAAAGAAATAAATAATTTTGAGTAGAAGGCTTCATACGAAAGAGAATCGTAGAACGCTTCATTTTCGAAATGCAAGGTGTTAAAAATGAAAACAAATATTTTTTTTCAAATACTTATGAGGACGTTTGATGCAGACAGATGAAATTTGGACCCTGATTTTTCTGATTAGCAGTAAAAATTCAATTTAGCTGACTTACAAACATAAACGTCAACCCGTGGCAAAGATACGGGCAATCAATCAAGAAGCCTTGGAATTTCAACACCTCTATTGAAGAAAAAACAGATAATTTTATCTTAATTTTTTTTGACGAACGAGTCGTTTTAGAGTTCCGATTTTTTAAAGGATCGCGCACTAATTACATTAAAAAGTGGTCCCGGTCAAAATTAAAAGTTGCTGTGGATATGAGTTATTTGTGGCCTTTGAAATAATGTTCGGATCATAAAAGCCCCGTCAGATGATTTGTTTGTCTGTTTTTGGCGACTTCTATTCTCTTTAGAGACACGTATGTAGTTGGAGTAAAAACGCAATGCAGACCAAATGGGTGTAAATCAAGGAAAGTAAAGCAAAACCCATGAACATACTGTCACGCAACCCGCACTCTTAACCCTTCCCCCAAACGTGTCAAAAACTGTCACGAAGAGGGGGAGAGGATCGAGGTAGTGTGACATTACGTTTGTGGGGTCTATCGCCTTTAGAAACGGGGATGAAGGAGAACCCGTCGATGGAACAGATATGGAACAGATCAGAGTATGCCCCCTTTTGGGGTTGGATCTTGGCTATGGGGGGAAGGGGTATATTGGGGTGCGGATGGGGTGACGATATCTTGAAAGTGGGCGATAAGGTAGCCGGTGAAATAGGTTATATATGCGTTTATATGTCCCTCTTCGGGGCAGTTTTTGACCAATTTGGAGGGAGGGTTAAGGGTGCGGGTGGCGTGATAGTATGTTCATGGGCTTTACTTTCCTTGATTTGTAGCCATTTGGTGACCGTTATCTGCATTGCGTTTTTACTGTATCTACATACATCTGAAATACTAATAAAAGAAGTAAAACAAACCATCTGCCGAAATTTTTATTTACGGAACTTTATTCCAGAGGCCAAAAATAACTGACATCCACAGTAATTTTCAATTTAAAATTTTGGTCGAGACCACTGCGTGGTCCTTGAGAATATATCAAGTATCTCAAAATTGTGTATTGTACAAAAAATTTATGAGAATTTTTGGTTAGAAATACGACCTTAAATAGAAATGGAAAAAGTTAAAAAAACTCTTTTTGGCGTCAATGATTTTGTAGGCTCTTAGTATATTACGTAGTAAAAAAATCCTATATATTCTTTTTTATAAATCGAGTAATTTTCAATTTGTCTATTCAACCATGTGAGAAACTCATTTTAAAATGGAAAACTTATAACCCTGATAAAGGCTGGCACTTGAAATAAAATGGTAATAATCTTTCTTTTTTTTAGAAATGTCACAGGAAATTGAAGCGCTAATCGAATTTTCAGAATGATCAATGTACAGAGCCTTCATAATTGATTACAAGCCACGTGACCATTAATTTTGTTTGGAACAGTAAATTTCTTTCCTTCGCATTGGCAATAAAATTTCGGTAAAATTAAAAATTATTAAAACATTAACATCAAGATTACATTAAAACACAATATTCTGTTTAACCGGCTGTAATTGGTATATTTGTTTACTAGATTCTATTCAACCAATCATCGATCGCATTATCTCAAGCGTAGACGTAACGGTTTGTCATTGTTCATTGTAAACGAATCATTGATATTGGTGACTCCAAGATTTAGGGAATTTTCGTCACCAGTACCATCCCTGCAATGTTGGTTGGCTAAGCTCAGTGGTAATGTGGCTTGTAAATGTATATGAAGGCTCTGTGTGTATTTCCAAAAAGATACGTTCCACGTTTCCTGACTAAAAGCTAGACCACCTTTACATAGACGCATGTACAGGGTGATCGAGAATGATTGACCGTGCCGCCTCATACTGATTTTTGATGTGCGGCATACCAGTTTTTGANCTTTTTTGCGCCAATGATTTTGTAGGCTTTTATGTAGTAAAAAATTCCTATATATTCTTTCTTGTAAATCGAGTAATTTTCAATTTGTCTATTCAACCATGTGAGAAACTCATTTTAAAATGGAAAACTTATAACCCTAAAAAAGGTTCGAACTTGAAATAAAATGGTAATAATCTTTCTTTTTTTTAGAAATATCACTGGAAATTGAAGCGCTAATCAAATTCTCAGAATGGTCAATGTAGAGAACCTTCATAATTGATTACAAGCCACGTGACCAGTAATTTTGTTTGGAACAGTAAGATTTTATTTCCTTCGCATTGGCAATAAAATTTCGGTAAAATTAAAAATTATTAAAACATTAAGATCAAGATTACGTTAAAACACAATATTCTGTTTAACCGGCTGTAATTGGTGTATTTTTTCACTAGATTCTATTCAACCAATCATCGATCGCATTATCTCAAGCGTAGAGGTAACGGTTTGTCATTGTTCATTGTAAACGAATCATTGATATTGGTGACTCCAAGATTTAGGGAATTTTCGTGACCAAAATTAATAGTCACAATTTTGACAAAGCAATTGACTCCTTCACAAGCATTATTTCTTTCCAAAACTTTTTAGTTTTAGAGATAAATAAAATAATAAAATAATAAAAAAGATTAGATTAATTAACGTTCATATTTAAAAGTTCGTCAAGACATACAACAATAACAGAACACCGTAACACGACTATGTAACAAGGTCGCGTTGTAGTCTAGTGCACGCTCAGTAACGTAACAGCGTATCATAGTAACATCACTCGTAATGCCACATCAAACAAATGCTACGCTCCTGTCACACGCGTTCAATCAGCGCAGTTTAATTGCAAACATATAACAATTACAAGGAAGAACTGTCTATACAGGGTGTCTCATAATTAGCTGCCAACCCTGAACAGGCCGATTCTATGATCAATTCTAAGTAAAAAAGTTCATTTGAACATGGGTCCGGAAATTCTTCCTAAGGGCACAGGGACCCATTGAAGAGTGAGGAATGGAAATCATTTTTTTGCAATATCTCAATCGCGTTGTGATAAATGAATGAAATTTACATACACAGCTAAATTTTGATGAGCAATTTGATGGACTAATCCATTTATTTCCACAAGGTCCATTGGGGTGGGTAGGGTGGTGGGCCCTTGGTACTTTGCGTGTGTAACTTTTTCATCTTTAACTTTTTAACAAATTGGACAGCAAATTCCGTTTTCCCGAACTGTTTTACGTTNATCATGTTCTAATGAAAATGCCATGTTAACCTAAATTAAAAAACCGATTAGGTTAGAGAACAACATACGCAATAAATTAATTACTCACGTATAATATCCACCTACTCTAACTGTAGTATTGAAAAATACTGTTTTATAATGTCGCAAAATATATCAGGTAACAACAAAATCTACAAAATAATATTCAAGCCAAAAAATCCGTGCGCCAATGAACAGAACGTCAAATTGTGAAATCGCCACAGAACACCATGAAATTGCACGGAAAAAAAAAGTAATTTTAGCAAACGGAAATCAGTTTTGATAGCAATTGAGACAGGGTACGTTCAGAATCCGGTCAATCATTTTCGATCTCTCTGTATATTAAAAATGTTTATACAGGGTCTCCCAAAATTAATAGTAACAATTTTGACAAAGCAATTAACTCCTTCACAAGCGTTATTTTTTTCCAAAACTTTTTAGTTTTAGAGATAAATAATATAATATAATAATAAAAAAGATTAGTTAAATTCGTTCATATTTAAAAGCGCGTCAAGACATACAACAACAACAGGACACCGTAACATAATAATGTAACAAGGTCGCGTTGTTGCCTAGTGCACGTTGCAGTAACGTAACAGCGTATTATCGTAACATCATTCCGTTCCATCGATGACCGGTTCGTAGTGCCACATCAAACAAATGCTACGCTCCTATGACACGCGTTCAATCAGCGCAGTTTAATAGGCATAATGACAGATTTTGAAAAACTGCTCTATGATGGGTATTCGGAAGTATTTACTATTTCTAAAAAATATCTTATTTCTGTAGAAAATAAAAGGTTTAGTAGAAAAATATTGATATTTTAATTTTAAGTCTAAACTCACGCAAAAAACGGTCGCCTGTGTCATGGCGTCTACGTGACGTCACATCTACGTTTGTCAACAGTAAACATAAGGTGCTAATATTTCGTGTTGCAAGATTCATTAGTTAAATAAAAATACAAAGTTACCATAATAGTATATGCATTTTATTTACCCTCAAATTGTACTTTGGTATAATAGTTGATACACATTACCTTTCCATGAACAGACTAAAACATTAAGAAAATCTGATACATAGTTGTCATCAAATGTAACATTAATTATTTGTACTTTTTATTTGCACTGTAGTTGCAATTAGCTATACCGAAATAGCCCTTTTGGAGCCCTGTTAAATACATTTATAGCTGCCATCTGCACATAAAACTTCTGGGTTTTCCTTTTTCCACATAATTTTTAAGTCTTCATATTCGTGGTGCATTTAATTTCAATAATACTGTCTTCACAGATTCCATTAGCCGATCTTGCTATCGTGGGATAGTTTTTGCAAAGCGTTATACCACATTTTTCAATTTTTTTCCCCAAACTGATACTTACAGTTTTCCTCACTTCATCCTCCACCATTCTATCGCGTCTATCAACGTGATCAGAGTTGCATCATCGGTTTTGCACCGACTAAATTCAAACGCTCGTGAGGCCGTCACTGTGCCATATCTTAACTCATGCCAAAAACAGCTTTGATGTTGATCTCGTCTCTTCTTCAACTTTCTTGTCATCTTCATCAGTCAGTCCTTATTGTTTTGGTAACACAAAACTAAGCAACTGATAGTTGGGAAACACAAAATATTTAAACGAAGATAAATACTGCGGATATCGTCGAAGTACAAATAACACAAAATGACATTTACATAGATGTGACGTAATTCGCTCTGTTTTTTGTTCAGCCTATCATGGCGGTTTGCTGTATTTTGTAGTTTTATTTTATCAATCTCGCTTATAATATAAAAAAATACGTTTTTTATAATCCATGAGTCATATTTCATTAGATAAATACATAATTTTAGATTATTGGTTACTGTCATCATGCCTGTTGCAAACATAGGACAATTACAAGGAAGAACAGTCTATAGAACGGTACAATGTTCGTTACAGTATCACGGGTTATCTACGTAAATTTACCAAACACGCTTTAACCCATAGGAAACTCGCTAACGTAATTTTAACGGGTTGTGGTTTCTTCTTTCTGTGGCACCTTGTACATATATTTTTTACGCTTTTAATATAAAATTGGCGTAAATAATAAGTAGTCTAGGGATATTTTAATTTAATATTAAATAATAAATAATTAGTATTTATCAGATTTTGGGTTTTCTAAGCATTTTCTAGTGTCGAATTATAATATGGTAAGTTAGTTTAGACTTTTACCTTTTGTTAAAATAAAATATAGATGTATTTTTACTGCGGGCACATTTTAAATAATACAAAAATATTAAAATAAATTAATTCGGTTTTTAACAGTTTTAGTTGTCTAATTAGATTAGATTATTGTGTACTGGTGGCCAAATATCTTTCAGGAAATAATAACTTTATTTACAGTGTTGATAACTCTCGGACAGAAAATGGAGAACATTTATATTTTCTTTATTTTATTAATGAATTAATCTTGAACTCAGGTATTTGGTATAAAAGTGAAATTAGGACTACAGGTGCTCTTAGAAATTTTTTTGAACGACCTATGTCCCTTTCACGTAAACCTGTTAGAAATTACATAAAACGGAACATTCATATTACACTGAAGACATGTTCCATTTAGACGTACAGTACAAAACAGTAGCAGTTAATGACTTAATTAACCGTGTTGTATGGCAATGACCAACGCTTCTAAGAACAAAAAAATTCTACTGAGTAATGGCTACTGCATGTCCTGCTATGGAATTATAGCTGTTTTACGATTTAACAACCTTAATTTGGCTAAAATAGTACCACTGTCAATCAATGCCACCATTTGGTTATATACACCGTTATTCAAATTGTTTGTTCAAGTCGTTAAACTAGAAACTTTCACATGTAAACAGTAAAATCAAATTTAGTTTGTTCTTTTGACGTAAATTGTCGAACTGTGGAATAAATTAATGTTCTTTTTTATTGCCCAGGTGAAAAATATTTAGAATTATGAATACGTTTTGTTATTTAGGGACATAGTCATTAAGAATGACTCCGCCCCACAATTACAATGAATTCTAGATGTACGTGTTGAACCAATTACAATGATTCAGCTGGTAATCCATAGCCTGCGTCTATTTTTTAGAAGCAATTTTTGTTTTAATAAAAATCGAACTCTTTTCTTAATTAGCATCACTTGAAACTCTTTTTTCAATCTCTATTTTCAATGTATAATAATATTTTTATACTGACCTAAAACTTTAAATTTACATTCTTTGAAATTAAAAATCTAAGTGGCGTTGGAAATATCTGAAGTTAGCCAATTACTGATCTATCTGATTAGTGATAGTAAATAGCAGACTGCATATAAATTATTTTCTAAGTATATCCTAAAATTTTCACCATTTTAGGCCCATAAGTAGTCAACAATGTGAGTAATTGGCAAATGTTACATCTTCAAGCAATTCCGGTGGCTTTTAAGCTGACAATGAAACGAATGTGAATAAAGTCCGGTAAAGATGAATCCATTTAAAAAGTATTCTGTATAAAGTTGATATAATTTCAGATATAGGGTTTCTAAATACAATAAACATACTTGCCGTTTTATAACAAAATCCAGGTAAAAATGATCACAAATTTTACTTCATTGTGAAAAGGAAAGTATTACCTATACCATCTATAAATTTAAATCTAACAAATTATTAATATATGCAATATGAAACACATCTGTTGCTTTGTATATTTATTTTATTAGTTATACAATTATTTACTATATATTTTTCTTCAATTTAATTTTATGAAGCGACCTAAATAATGGGACGATGAAAAAAACTATTTTAATGTGATTGTTATTTGGAAATAGATTCATTAAAACATAACTTAAGAATGTTGAAATGGATAACATATACTCTACGAGTAACTAAAGTAGTATATTATGTAGACATATACAATCTGCATTATCTGGAGACTTTCATATCTTTTTTAAGGTGACAAGTTATATAGCCAGTCGATAACTGGTTTATAAAAGATAAATTATTTCCACATGATACCTGAAATATATTTCTTAAATTCTGAAACAAA
Organism: Anoplophora glabripennis; assembly: GCF_000390285.2. Classification (NCBI taxonomy): domain Eukaryota; kingdom Metazoa; phylum Arthropoda; class Insecta; order Coleoptera; family Cerambycidae; genus Anoplophora; species Anoplophora glabripennis. The sequence continues at coordinate 2,125,957 of NW_019416350.1, read as the reverse complement.
TTCACTTACCACAAACTTATGAAAATTGAGTTAATGAAATTTTCATTTTATATTTCAAAAAAAACATAAAAATACGAAACAAACTTAGATTTTATTGTTATTCTTGTCTTCCACGAACAAAGATTACTTATTTTTCAATATTTTCAGGAAAATGTAATTATAAACTAATTTACTATTTTTAGATGATAAATCCATTCATTATAAAAAATAATAGTAGTCAATGGTGGAAATAGACGGAATATTAAAGAAAACAATTTTTTGTTTCTTGTTAGTTTTCATGTTAGTCTGTTATTTAATTCGATTTTTTACATCCAGTTTATAATATTCATGTTACTGAATGTTATTTGAAGTTTATATTCTTGAATTGAATTAAACGTTTTGGAGCGTTATTTCTGATTTAATGTACATATTTCCAAATAGGATGATTACCTGCAAATGTGGCAAAAAACGTTTATCTGATCATTGATCAGTGTTAAAAATTTATCACTTAAAAAGGTACTACTAAAAAAATTTTAGACATAACACAAAAAATATAAATGTAGAACTATATATTTTTTCTCATACGGACTCCTAAAGTAGGTATAAGTAAATTGAATACATTGGTAGAATCTACTTCAGATAACATAATTCTTATTAAAAAATTATCCAAATTTAATAAGAAACAAAAAATTTTCAACTGTTAACTTCAAAAGTTTGAGAGAACCCGAACGGAAAAAAATCATACGAACTTGTGACGTTATTTTTGGGAGTCCTACCTAAATCCGCGAGATTGACCGTAATTTCCTGAACACCCTGTATATATGCTACGTGTTTTGTAATACGATTTTCTATTTTCCACAGTAACATTGTTATAAGAAATTATGTTCTACTTTCGATATCATCGTCATAAGAAGAAATTGAAAAACATCAAATTATCGTTCCCTTCAGTATCATTAAAAATAGATGACAACAAAGGTCAGCTTTTTGGAAGGACTACAAAATAATATTTTTGCCAAGTGCGGTGCTGGAATTTTGAAATTCTGAAAATATTGTAAGACGAAATATGTACTTCTCAAAATTGTAATTTCTTTAAAATTTCAACTATTGACAAGTAGCAGTAGTAGGATTAAGACTGTTAAACACAATATTAGCAGTAGTTACGTTAATTGTTACAAAAACACAATAAACGTTGTATGCTTTTCGTGGATTATTCAGTATTACCTACCTGTGAGATCTAGCAAGAGCTATAAAGCAATTAAATGTCAAGAAAGAAGAAAGCGTTCCCACGGACTGAAGATGCTTTTTTCTTCCTCGTTCATGATCTAAGCCACACTCCCAGGAAATACCTTAGTATTACGTCTATATATTTGTTGCAAATTGTTTTCTTTCTTCCTCATTTTTGTGCAATAAATACATTTAGATGAAAGCTAAAACAATGACATTTTCTGCCCATATTACGAGAAAGCTACTTTTCAATTATTTTTTAGTGTATTATTTTATTGAAGTTGTTAAACTGATAAAAATAACCGGAATAATATTTTGATCAGGAATTGATAATGTTTAATAAGGGTATCATTTATACGCACAATTCGTTGCTATAATATAAATATAGTTAAGTTCAGGGTGTTCCAGAATAACGTACAATAAATCCTATGTCAATAGGACACTAAAAAGATTTTTCTTACAAACTATGGATCTGTGGGGAAGGTTACTGTCTACCAAAATAAACTCACGTTAAGTAACAACATATAATTTACTTTGCAACGAAGTATTAAGGAAAAAGTGACAATGTGCAAAATGTAATCGATGACATCATATAACGAACTGCACTGTACAACGGCGGAACTATCGCTCTTTACCCACATAAAGCGGTATCACTTAACTATTTCACATTTTTGTCTCACGAATTATCTGTCCAAGTGTATGTTTTTAGATATTGTCGACGGATTAGTTCTATTAATGGATTGGGACGATTTAATTACACCGACAAATACCCTTAACGCAGGAAAATATACTTAAATGTACAAGGCCGCAATGGTAAATATTATTGGAAATGATTTGAATAAAAATATTTACATCGAGATACTAAGCTTATTAATAACTGCAATTTTTTACTTATTTTAGCTTACGCCAAAATATTTTATTATTTACTTGAAAACAGTGACGTACCAGGAGATTGGCGTCTCCACAAATCTATCGTCTTCTGTTTTCAAGATACAGGGCGTCAATTTTTTTCAATAGGAGACTCAGTGACTAAAAAGTTCACCAGTGTGAAATAAATCTTGTAATTCCTCTTTAAACTATTGGAAATTCTTAGTAAATTCTACTATATCCCTCTAAATCTCAGTATATCCTAGTAAATCCTTAATAAATCCTCCTCCATCCCAGGAATTATAGGAATAATTCCCTGTAAATCCTTATGCATCTTTTACATAATTTTATTTAGTCTTACCAACATCTTCCGAGATTTATACAGGGTGTCGCGAAATTCATGCAACAGAATTTGGTCACAGATTCTTAGGACAAATTTAGGGGACCCGTATTTTTTATTTTTGCCAAGTGGTCCCCTCTTTCGGAGTTGCAGCCCCTTGAAGTCCGCCCCTAATAATAATCTTTTTTCAGAATCTCAGAACCCTGTTGTACGAGAATCACTAAATTTGGTACACCGGGGTTTTATAAAAACTGAATCTGATGGTGCAACGTTTTTTTGACGGGGAAACCCTTAACACAATTTTTCGTGGACCCCTTGTCTTTGGAGCCAAAAAAATTTGGTCGAGAAAAATATCTAAATGTAATCGAATGCAGTGATTCGGCATTTTCCTCAAAAACGTTACGTTTTACGAAACAAATATCAAGGGACAAAAAAGTTTCTAAATTCAATGGCTTTCTAGCTAACTAATAATTTAAAAAAAAAATCAAATTTGTGACCAAATTTTTCTGGATCCAAAGACAAGGGGGCCCACGAAAAAGTGTCTTAAGGGGGTTTTTCGCCAAAAAGCGTAGCACTGTGGGATTCCACATGTCATAAAACCCCTATGTACCAAATTTAGTGATTCTCGTACAACATGGTTTTGAGATATAAAAAAGACTTCTTAGGGGCAGATTTCAGGGGGCTGTAACTCCGAAAGGGGGGGCCAGTTGGCAAAAAGAAAAAATACGGGACCCCTAAATTTGTCCTAAGACCACATTTTGTTGTATGAATTTCGGGACACCCTGTATAAGATGTTCCATAATAAGGCTGCCAAACTTCACCACTTTCTCTTTCTATTTTTACAATATGTTCAAAAACACGAAAATGGTTCAAGTAAACATAGGCTGCAATCAAATGCTTATAGCGTTCATAAGAAGCATTTTAAGACTTGTGTTTATTAAAACCTGTTTTCTTAATTTTGAAAGAAAAATTAATTTTTCCCCGCCAAGCTTATAAAGACCCAATTTGGTGGATCCTATTTACATTTCCGCTTGGTAATAGAGCTTTGTTTTTATTCGAACACGGTACGAGATATCGAAGCTGGAAAAACAATTTTTAAATTTCGTGATAAAACTACACAAAAAATGTTGGGGTAGTTTTTACCCCCAGACCATCAGTTTTGACCTCTTTCCAAATCGAATTTTAAAATAATTGTTTACAATATTTATTAATTTTTAAAGTAAAATAGTGTTTCTAAACTTTAATTTATTTATTCCTACATGTGGGAGATCTTGAATAAACTCCTTCTTGGAAGCGATGTTTCAAGGGGCTATAGATTCATTGAGTGCTGCGGCACAATATCCTAACTTTTTTATATGTGGATTTTTTACTACTTGATCCAAACACTTGAAATTTTAGACAATTTAAGTAGCATCTTCTGAGTGTAGAATTAATTTAAAAAATGTTTGTATTAAATTGTAAACCATTTGAATTGATAGCAAGTGATGAAAAACAGGAGCATTCTCTAACTAGAAATAAATATTGTATGAAAATTGATTGGTATTGGAAAAACAGCGATATCCCAAGAGCCTAGAGAAGTCAATAAAATAAGTATACACAAAGGAAATGTTTAAAATGGTAACTAAAATTTATTTCCCATTTTTTTAAACTATTTTCCTATAAACTTACTTCGCATAGATTGTAACATAAAATTATAATATCACTTATTAAAATAAAATTTATGAACATATTGAGATTTTTTCAATGTATTACTTTACTTCGGAAGAATCATTTTGGTAAATTAATTTAAAAAATTGTTATTTAACAAGAAATAAAGAAAATGCCTGCTACAGCAGACTAATGATAACTTTATTCCTAATTATTTTTTCTAATGAGTATACTGTCTTTTCCTTTGATGTGTGATGATCTTTACTTCTGTTGTTGTTTTGTTGTTTTCCACAGTGTTCATTTCTTGGGTGATAAAATATTCCAAGATAACAAAAGCCCTATATAAATTATTTTAAAACTAATCTGACCAGATTATTTAATATATACATCGATTACTAGAGACACGGCTATAAATTATTTAAATCAAAATTAAAAATATATCTTGAAAACGACGTTATTTTGAAGCACTCTGTACATCAATTTTATAACGGAGTTTTTGTCACAGATAGTAGACTAATAAACTAAATTGCATGGTTGACCATAAACAGGAATTCCTGTCCAATCAAGTTTCAATAAGTAAAAGTGAGGTTTGACCACAGCCAATATATAATATAAGCTGTGGTTTGACCTTTAATAGACCTACCTTTTCCTGACTAGTAAATGGTGCATTTTTAGGATGTTAACCTCTAAAATTGGACGTTAGCTAAATTCTGAATAGTTTCGTGCTCGTTGACAAATTTGAAATAACAAACACATTGTGTAAGTATATATTTATCAACAAAGTACGTGCTGATGTATAAATGTTTGAAGTAACAATCAACGTTAGCAAAATGAGAATTTCTCAGGTATTTAATTGTTGTAGAAATAATGCCGCATTCTGCAGTTTGTATATCTTTATAAAGATTTTATTGTGCTGAAAACCTGATATTAGATAAGAGTTGTGCAAAACTAAAAGTTTTAATAATGTTAAGTACCTATTTAATTAATAAAACTTTTAATGTTTACTTACAACTACAAGGAAGGTTATCGAAGTGTCAGTTATCAATTTCAATGAAAATTTGCTATGTTGTAGAAGGCAAAATAATACGAGACTCGTTTATTTTCTTTTCTGTCGATAAACATTTTAAAGGGTAAAAAGCACCCCGAAAGTTTATCCCCAAAACCAGTTTTTTCGAGAAATAGCTTGTCATCATTTTATGAGAGTTCACAGTTTGACAGTTGTAATGATTTGGTCTTTTGATATTTAAGCTTACGGTGCGTCAACTTTGGGCCTGAATTTGATGGGCGAACGACACAACCGGCCCACCAACCAACCAAATTGTATCGTGTACGATAGGCTACGGTTTCTGGTTTGTCTTTTAAATGTTTTGGGTTTTTCTGAAATTTAGATAAATATTTGGTTATAGTGTGTGATGACAACAGAACGCAAAGTACGCAAAGTATGTCTATAACGAATTTCTCGAATTATATACGGATTTTCCTTATTTATGAAATACAGCATGAAAACAATACTGTACTGTCAATAAATATTCATTGTTCAATTCAGCTGACTTCTGACTGAATTGGATACTAAATAGAGTAGTGTGAATACAGTAACCAATTTCGCTAACCGACCGTTGTATACAGGGGCCTTTTGTAGTTAGTAGTCCCAAAAACGCCTAGAGTCTATAAAAATGGTCCAAAATGGAAATAATTTTTAAAATCTTTTATTTAGAGATTTCCTAAGAGATCTCTCATGAGATTTTTTGAGAAAAAAATACTCTAAATTTATTAAGTTAGGCATGATTAAATTAGGTTTTTTAATGCTTTTGGTGTAATTTTTACATGCCAATAAATTATTATTCATAGCGAACCTTTGTTTCTTAATGATTGAAATACTTAAAATACTTTTAGAAAAAAAAGGCTAATGACTCATAAATTTAGATGAGGGTAGGTATGTAGGTAAATATTATTTTTTATTAATATTCAGCTTAGAAATCTAGAATTTCCATGGAAGTAAATCATCAAATAATTTTATTTTTCATTTTCCACTAAATGCTGGTATTTTACTCGTTTTTGAGGTTAAGAAACTTTTTATTTTTTTAGGTTAGGTTATGTTAGATTTGGAGTTCTTGAAATAAAATTCACATACCTTTTGCGATGATAAACTATTAATAATTTGTTTTTATTTACCTATTAACAAGTATTATTGAATGTTAAAACAATAATTTATAACTTGTTTTTAGGTTATGTTAGGTTAGGTTAAGCTAGACTATATGAATTTAAATTTGTTCCAAAACGCTAAGTGTGTATTTTTTACGTATAAATCAATTTTTTATGACTATTTTGATTTTTTATTGTTTATAATATTGATTTCACTGATATTAAAGAAAAAAAGCAATATCCTTAATAATTAATTAATATTCCTTAATTTTTAAGTGTAGGCTCTTTTCAAATTAGGGCACTTAATTCTAGGCCTTTCTTCCGATTTAAATTATTTAAGTTCTTCTGGATTTCTAATGCTTCTCTGCAGAACTTTGGCCAAAATATTTTCTATACTGTCAATATAATTTTTATATTACTCGTAATTAGATCTACAGCATGGCCTATATGTGCATTTTCGATTTCTCTCGTTGCTATTCTTCAGTAGACACTTGTACCTACTGTTTTAACTTCTATAATGTTCTCTTGTTTATACAATATGTAGTTTCCAACATATACAGGAGATGCTGTATATGTCGGGACTTTGGAGTACGTTGCTCTTGTAGCTCGTCTGTGGTATATCTTCCTTGAGTTTTTCTAGACGACACCGTATTGATACCAATATTGTGATTCCTTAAAAAGCATCTTATTTTATTTGTACATAGAGAACCAATCGTAGATGATGTATTTCCAAGTGTTTCGGCTCAAAATAGTGCGTGTTCGATGTACTAAGATTGACGATCCCTTATTTCTGGGTTAGATAGTGAAGAGATTTAAGATACCTATATCTGAGAATTTGTTTCCGTAAGCACTGTACTAGGGTACTAGCCGCTTTTCTCTTGACAAAAGACATTCAGAAATAGAAGGATGCTATGACGAAGCTTTCATACCGAATGTTTGTGGATCACCGATACAGAACATGCAATAGATCTAGGTAACATTAGAATTTTAGTGCGTAAGGCAATAGAAATCCAGATTAATTAAGTATAATTTCAACAGAAATGAAGGTCTAAACCAGACCAGGCTAATTTAAACCAAACACCGAAACGGCATAGTTCAATACACAGAAATAGTTCAACTAGCCTTACTAGATCGCATATGTAAATTTTACAAAAATTCTTGTTTTACAATGTATTACCTATTTATATTTAGATAAAATTTGACTAAAATTTTTTGTAGGTACTGTAGTCAGTATGTAACAAGTTAGAAATTTCTGCTTTAAAGGGGAAGACACTAAACGATTATTTTAGTGTACCATATTTAATATCAGTTTCGCATATCATTTTACAAAAAAGAATTAAAACTAAAGGTATTTGTAGAGTTTCAGTTCAATTTTACTGCTACAAGTAACAATAGTACACTTATGTATATATGTATTTAACTGGTATGCTGTTTTTTTTTTCTACTACTTTCATGTGAACTTAAAATTTGAAGTATGTTACGGAAATTATTTCTAGTTCTTACAGGTCGAAAATCCACGAAATTTTATAAAGAACATCAGTATTCAAATTGATGACTTGATCAAACATATTGTTGAGTCAAAGTCGGAATTTTGACCGAGTTCATTAACACAAGTATCGAAAATATGCAAAAAGTACATTCTTGAGGCAGGAAGACAGATGGATTACATCACAGTATTAATATTTTATTCGAAATTCCAGTTTCTGTTTGAATACTTCATATTTTGTCGTGTTTCTTTGTTACATATTGAAAAATCATCAATTTATTAAACAATAAAAAAAATTAATCGGAAAAATCTTTGATCTATAATTTATTTAAGTCATAAAAATGTTTAGTGTAGCATTTTCTTTTCCTTTTCTTTGAAAGAATCGCTCAATGCATATCGAAAACTGCAGCTTGATGGCTTATTGCAATACCATCTGAGAAACAAACATTAGGAACAGATTTACTGCGGAACAACATTCGTAACTCCCATATAACCGCATAATTAATCATCAAGTATAAGAACTATTTAGAAAAAATACTTAATTCACTTGATTACTATGACGCTCTCTAGTGGCTAAATGACGCAAATTTAGAAAGAAATAAATTTAGTTAAACCAACTTCTTCTGACTCAAAGGATCTTGGGTAATTCCAGGTACAGTTGGCGCCACCCAAATGTGAACGGATTTTGGTTGTTATGGAAATTTCATCTGGATTTTATCGTAGTAAATCAAACTTTTCTTAGTGGCGTAACACAGAGAGGGTATTCTGATGGATAAATTCGACCAAGGAGGAGGAGGAGGGTTTCCGCGTCACTGGAAACCTTCCCGACACCTTGCCTGATATATCTTTGTAATCTTTGTTCCTCTTGCCAGCGTTATTTAATATAAAATATACAACTCTTACTGACATTTAAATCAGCAACCACTTCACTCAAAGACCAATTATCTTCTAATTTAGCTACAGTCCTTGCTCTTTGCGCCTCAGTTAAATGCTCCTGCATATTTCACGTTACTTGTTTACATTTCATTGTGTTTGCTCTAAGTGACATATATTTGACAACTATTGAATTTTACGACGACCATGATTTGAAGTTTAAATTACACGGTACAATATTGCCGTTCACATTTGGATTGCGCCGCTGTACATGGAATGCTGAGATACCGTGTATTAATAGAAAAAATAGCATTTTCTACTCGAGGTGAAATATTTTTTCATGAACACACTCGCCATTAACGTACGTGAAACAAATATTTATTTAAATGTAGTTGTTTGTTTCCTTCATCTGCCCGTTTGGGTGCAAAATAATGATACAGTTTGCGTTTCTATGGCGGTCGCGTGTACTCAATAGAGACTATGCGGATATATGACACCCACATTGCCTTGATACTATCAGTTTGCTTCTCGGTAGTACATTATTTAAAAGTTTATAAACACTTTTTAACACGTGCTTCAAACGATGATTCAGAATTTATATACAAAATATATTGTTTTAAATAATTGTTTTCAACCACTAATTTATTTTTTCCTCGATACAAGATCGTAAAGTAGGTATATTTTGCTGCAAGTGATTTGTGATTTTGTGATTGTCAAACGAACAATTTCTTGAAGAAAAAATGTGTCGTTTAGCAAGTAGTTTTGTCCTTACAAAGTCTAAAAGCTTCCTTAATGGCACTTCTCTCAGCTCCTTGGGTTCCAAATAGGGTTCTTCCAGGAGCGTCGTTCTACTATGAGCAAAACCTGGGCACTCGCCCAGGATATGCAAAGAAGTTTCATCCGCCGAGTCACATCCTCGGCAGACCGGACTGTCTACAAGCTTCAGTTTGTATAGATGTTTGCTGAAGACACAGTGTCCCGTTATAAGGGCCATCACTATTCTGAGCCGAATTTTATTCAAACTTAGCAACTGATTTGTTCTTTTCTGCAAAGGACACTCCGCAAGCTCCTTCACATGGCTTTGCGATAGCTTTAAAGTCCAATATTTCATATGTTGTGACCGACCAACTGGGATATGTACCACAGAAGAGTTCCAGACCAATGAATTTTGTTTCGAATCGCTTCCTAGTGAATTCATGCGCATTTTCATTTCTGTCAATGCCTTTGTGTCCTGGAACCCAACACAATCTAATTGTATTAGTCGTTTGGTTATACCTTCAGGTGCTACATTTTTAACCTCGTCAGAATTTGTAGATGTATGTATTCCCAAAGCTCCCTTCACTATTAATTATTTCGTCTTTTTAGTTGTCCTATTCATATTCGTGGAAAGAATGAACAGGACTTTTAGTCCAAGCATTATAGCGAAATGCTTACAGAAATTATTACCTGGACAAAAAAAATATGACCGTATAGAAAATTAAATTTTAAATTGAGTTTCTTGTTCTTTAAACTCGATCCAATATGGCGAACATGGTTAAAAAAAATCGCAAAGTTGAAAAAAACGGTTTTTCTAAAATAACTAAAAAAATATAGCACGGATTGAAAAATTTTAAATGAGAAAGTTGTAGGTTTTAAAAAGATCTATCGACTGATTTTTTGAAAGTATCGATTGCTTTGTTACTTTTCGAGATATATCGAAAAAACCGTTAAAAATCTTCTCTTTTCTCTTCTTCTATAACTCGTTTACATTTACGTGCCCATATTTGCTATTTACTGCAAGCATAGCCCGCGGCAAGCCAAAAAAGTACATTTTTGAAAAATTTAAAAATATTAATTATTTTTCGAGATATATCGATTTTTTGAAAAAAAGGCGCTCTCGAAAATTGGCTAGATCTTCTCAGCGGATAGCCCTACAGTAACGATTTTCGGTTTATTTTCTTCGTAAAGAGTTATATTATCATGCTGTTAAAAAATGTTGACGATTTTATTAATTTTAAGGATCAAAAAATGACTTTGAATAAGTTGCACTTTTTTGGGTATGTTTTTTTCAAATTACTATTTCAATTTTTATTTTATGAAAATGACTTTTAAAGAAAGAAAACTAAACATTTACGGGTCTATTTTGCTTCTAAGGCGAAAATGCTATAATATTCGTGTTTAGCTACCCCAGATTAAGTACAAAAAAATAATAAAAATTGAAATAGTTATTTGAAAAAAACATACCCAAAAAAAGTGCAACTTTTTCAGTCATTTTTTGATCCTTAAAATTAATAAAATCGTCAACATTTTTTAACAGCATGATAATATAACTCTTTACGAAGAAAATAAACCGAAAATCGTTACTGTAGGGCTATCCGCTGAGAAGATCTAGCCAATTTTCGAGAGCGCCTTTTTTTCAAAAAATCGATATATCTCGAAAAATAATTAATATTTTTAAATTTTTCAAAAATGTACTTTTTTGGCTTGCCGCGGGCTATGCTTGCAGTAAATAGCAAATATGGGCACGTAAATGTAAACGAGTTATAGAAGAAGAGAAAAGAGAAGATTTTTAACGGTTTTTTCGATATATCTCGAAAAGTAACAAAGCAATCGATACTTTCAAAAAATCAGTCGATAGATCTTTTTAAAACCTACAACTTTCTCATTTAAAATTTTTCAATCCGTGCTATATTTTTTTAGTTATTTTAGAAAAACCGTTTTTTTCAACTTTGCGATTTTTTTTAACCATGTTCGCCATATTGGATCGAGTTTAAAGAACAAGAAACTCAATTTAAAATTTAATTTTCTATACGGTCATATTTTTTTTGTCCAGGTAATAATTTCTGCAAATTTAACATTAATCCGTGACAGAATGCTTGGACTATTTTCCAGTGCAAGATTTTCACTTGTATTTTTTTATCATTATGGAAGGCCATGTGCTGGACAATGCTAAATAAAAAAAAATCTCTAGTTATGAGTTTCAAATATTTGTGTTTTTTTTATAAAATTTGCCTATATTTGGTACGTATGTACATTATTCGAGCTACGCCATTGTTAAAATCTGACCTTTTTGTTATGTAGCTTTTGTCCAGTTTGCCAATGAGTTGTGAATTTAAAATTACGTAATTTTTTTTCTTATACTTCCTATTTGTATTCCATACTACGTAATAGCACAACCTGGTACATATCTTACGTACACGTAATCTGATATTTTTGGTAATACGTGACATAAATAATGTAAAAGTAAGAAGGCAAAACCAGTTGCAAAAAGTTTATCATGAGTGACTCTAAGAAGTTGATGCTTGAAAAATAAGTCCTCAAAACTATAGATAATTTCTATATTGTATATGTTTGCCACAGTAAGGATGTACTATTCCAATTACTATAATAGCTTATATACATAATATAAATTATTATAAATTAAATAAAAACAATGAATGAAAACTATAAAAATGTAAACATTATAAAATTTAAATATATGTAATTTACAATACAAGTGTTTCATCTTGTTTCACTTACAATATAAATCTTAATACAATCTCTCTGAGTTATGCTGTTCATACAGATTGTCTCTAGGCTATTGAAATACAATAGTGAATGTAAAATATTTCAGAGAGGAAACATTTCTACACCGCTTACTTTCACCAACAGAACTAAACACACATAAAATTATCGTGGTTTATTCATTACGTCAAATTACTTTTTATGTAAATTACTTCCAATTCCTATTATTAATCTCAGATGCAGTGTCTGAAAAATAAATAAATTGTACTTCCTGATACGCAAGCACCAAGTGTATTTAATTCCAATTTATATTTATAGAAGTAGAAAAGAATGTTTACCTTAAGTTGTCTTGCAAATTTTGTACCTTTGATTAAATTGATTATAAATATCATCCATATTGTCCACATTTAATGAATTTTAGATACAAATGGCAAAGGAAATGGATACAATTTTATTATGCATGTACTTACAGGAAACTGATAGTTCTTTAGAAATTTTCTTTCTGGTTAAATGTAAGTCAACAAATATATATTTTCCCATGCTTATATTTTGATACTGAAAACAGAAGCTGGAATCATCTCTCAGAGGAATTGATACCAACCAAACAAGGATGTACTGATGAGATAGGCCACTACTTAAGGAAACACGACATTAATGTCATCCATGCCACCTAAATAGAATCAGCTTTTCCCAAGATGAACTGATTTACTCTAATTGCTCGGCGTATACAACAGTACATGGGGTGAAGTATATATTTGACAAACATGGCGATGCTGTGGTACGAGATAACAGGAACATAGATGTAACATACAGAGAGAGAGAGAAAGGGAACATTTTGGCCAAGATACACAGAGAAATTCTGAGATATCGTAATGATTTCAACCAAGACAAAAGCTTAGAACTACCTGGAATTTATAAATGATTGATACAAAAAGAATAAGGACTTAAACCATACAGCGAAATACTCTGGATACTCATAGAGTTAACATAAATACCAGCCAGGAGACTTAAATCTCCAATTTCTCCAAAAAGTCATAACCGACAACGTGGCAACCATAATCATTTTATGCTTCCAAAGAGAAGAAAAAATCATTCTTTTGTTTCAGTTAGTTACTAATAATTAATTTGAGTTATAACTTAAATACGTCCACTCAGGTATTGGTGGCAACACTTTCTCTTGTGCTTACTTTGCTTCTATTTACTTTAAACTATCTTAATATTTTTCATTTAAGATATGCATGATAAGATAATTTCCACTTTCCATGACTTCTATTCTTTGAAATAAATTCTTGTACGAATTCTTTTTTATCCTTCAAAATCGTTTTGTTACTTGACTTCTCTTAAAAAAAATCATTATTTAATTTGTAATCCCCTGCATTTACATACTTGGGTAGTTTTCTGAAGTTCTTATTCTTACTTTGTAAGATTGTCTCTTCTACATTTGTTGAAACTTTAAACGTTCTCTGTTGTTAGTTTTGCCATTTACCCTCGTCGGGCTAATTAGATACTAATAAAAAAATGGAAAGCAGAACAACCTTCGCCTATAACCGAGAAATTGGTTTCGACAGTTTTCACCTATTTTTTCGTCCGTTAAAATTCTTCTCGCTGCTGTTACCTTCACTTTTATTGGATCTTTAAATATCTGCAAGTATTATCGGGCGACTAGTAATGAATTCTGTAAAGTTTATTAACCGGTTTACATGTTTTACGTTCACTTTTATTGTCTTTGTATACATATAATCGGTCTCTGGCAACAAGCAATGTTAAAGTCGTATATTGCTATAGAATAAAATCGTCTAGCTGCTGTATGTCATGGGCATGATTAAGGAAACATATTCATTTTTAATGTTTTTAATGAACAAGTAATGATGAATTCGAGTACTTACCTAAATATACAGGGTGACATAGAAAAAAGTACATTGCATAGTGTCATAGAATAGAGGACACTAAAACAAGAAAAAAAGTTCCTATGAACATGGGTCCGCAAGGCCTTCGGTTAAAGGATACGGGGTGTTGAATTTTTATTTTTTTTTATTTGCAAAAACAATGATAAATACTTCAACAATTAAATTTTAATGGTATGATGAAAAATATGATTAATTAAAACAAAACATTAAGTTTTTAGAAGATGTTCAAATTGTTGCCCTTGTACTTCAATACATGTTTCCATTCTTCTTCTTAATGATTGACGGCATCTTTGAAATATTCCTAGGTTATTATGAAATCTATCTGCCGATTCCATAATTCTTATCCATAATTGTTCTTCATTATGTATTTCTACAGCATAAACTTCATTTTTCATAAATCCCCAAAATGAAAAATCGAGGGGATTAAGGTCGGGACTACGAGCTGGCCAGGATACAGGCCCCCTTCGACCAATCCACCTATTTCCAAATCTCCTGTCCAAATATTCCCTTGCCACTCGAGAAAAGTGAGCTGGCGCCCCATCATGCATGTAATACATTCTTCCAATAATGGCCAATGGGACATCCTCTAATAATGTGTTTAAATCATTCTCCAAGAAATTTCGATACAGTGCACCTGTCAATCGATTGGGCAATCGAAATGGGCCAATTAAGTAATTGTCGATTATACCTGCCCACACATTAATAGAAAACCCATATTGGTAACTCCGAATTATAGTTTGATGAGGATTTTCATCACTTCAATGGTGCATGTTATATAGGTTCAGAATACCATCACGACTAAAACTAGCTTCGTCAGTAAACAAAATTGATGAAATAATGTTTTCTCTTTGGTTTTGAAACCATTCGCAAAATTGTACACGAGGAACAAAGTCATGTTCCAATAGTGAATGAATTTTTTGGAAATGATGTGGGCGAAGAAGTTGTTCTTTGAAAATTTGTCTAACTGATTCACGGTTAAGGTTTCGCACCGCTGAACTTGTTTTCCTGGTGCTTGTTCTCGGATTATTTTCTACCATTCGTAAAACAGTTTTTTCGTTTCGCACAGTGCGACGAGTTCTGGAAACCCCACTATTCAATTTTGGTTTTCTAAAACAGCCATCTTCTCCCAAACGCCTATGCACATCAATAAATGTTCGAACATTAGGAACTTGTCTTAAAGGATATCTTTCTCGATAGATACGTTGAGCTTCGTAAGAATTTGATCTAGCTTCGCCATAACACATAATCATGTCCCTGTATTCTTCAAAAGTGTAGCGAACCATTTTTAAAAGCAATTTTGAATAATCAGTGAGAAAACCAATGAAAAACTTAATCAAGAACACAAAATACCTCTAACAATTATTATATTAGTTTGACAAGTGTCATTATGACACATTATTTAATTGTTATTTATCATTGTTTTTGCAAATGTTACTTTGGCGCTTTTTGAATAATTTGCGTGCATTGTCGGCTTTTGTACTGGAACCATTGCTAGCGACTTGGACAAGGTATACCTTTCTTACGTATAAAGAAGGGATAACAAATTTTTTTCAGTCGAAAATGACATACAGTGTATAGCAAAAAAGTTAGGACCGATTCAATAGATATGGAACCCTGTATGTAGCGCTCTCTATCAGTAATCACAAAACTAAGATCATATTTGAATTTAGCATGATAAAAAAAAACCTGTATACCACATTTTATCCATTTCTTGCGTCTCTGGCTAAAGATATTAAAAAAAAACCCAAACAAAAATAAAATTCAACACCCCGTATCTTTTAACCGAAGGCCTTGCAGGCCCATGTTCATAGGAACTTTTTTTCTTATTTTAGTGTCCTCTATTGTGTGGCACTATGTAATGTACTTTTTTCTATGTTACCCTGTATAGTTTTTCTTGCATAATGAATACGAAAAGTAATGTATAAGGTGCAACAGCGATCTTACAATCGATCTATCGTCAAATGAACAAAAAATCTTGAGCTTTTTCTAATGAGAAACAGGGTTTCTAATTTTATTTGAGGGATTATACAATTATTAAGAGTTATTTTAGAAAAACAAATGTTACCCTCTTTTCTTCCTCTTTCCATTGACAGAATGAATCTGTTATTGAATATGTGATAAACAAGGCTAAAACGTCAACGTAATCGCAATGCCTTTGACCTAACATATATTTCATTTTTAATAATTTTAACCATTTTTAATAACCATTTTAGAATAAATCACTTATTACACAATCAGGATTATATTTATGTTCATTGCAGCAGAACATGGTCTATAAAAATAACATCATCATAAATCACCTAACTTTTATGATATTGCTAACTTGAAGATACATCGCCAGCATCACATATTTTCTTATTTTTATAACAAATACTACTTTCAGTCAGGAAAGTAGGTAAATGTTTTGTTTTCTTTGGACAAAAAAAATCCAGAAGTATTTCTATGTATAAAAGAAAATGCATTAGATCTTTTTAAGCAATTATGTGAAACTTTGTTTTCAAAATTATGTCTTTAGCTTTATTCTATAAACTATTAAGTTAATAACTCAAAATTATCCACTCAAGTTATGAGGTTTTATGCCCGTAATGCAGAAAAACTACTTTATAATTAGCAACTTGTAATTAAATAACTAGTAATACCTATTATTAAAGCGTTCTACCAAACCAATGGTTATATAAATAAAAACAAATTATTGGCTGTATGCAATTGGCACAATTGAAATAAATTTACTTATAATACTGCCTTTATCCACAAGTTTCGGAGACCTTAGGCCGACGACGTCTAGAGGGCATTTCCGGCGACTCTCTTTAGATTCGACAAATTGCTCACTTATTATTGTTTATTACTTTTGTTATCCTATTATGACAATCTAAGTAATAATTTACCACTGTTGATACCTCAGATCACATTCACATTGAAAATATTGTCAATTACTAAACGCAATATTAGTAATCTTTTTTTTATAATACCTTTAAAGAATTTTTGTCAAAAATATGTTAATTGTATATGAGTCTCTAAATATACCGAATAGAGTCATTAACTAACAGCAATAATTGTTTAACAAAATTGTTCTAAGAGTGCCCAAATAAAGTTTTAATTTATTTTTATATGTATAAATATCATTTTAAACTAGAGCCAAGTGTTTGGTGCTGTCGTAGATAGGTTCTGAGTGAATTTGAGTTATTCACTCCACTTTTCAATCTACCAGGGAAACCGGTCACAACCCATCTATGCGATGGCAAAAGTAGATGCCGATGCTCAAGATCACCTGGCCCACTAACCCTACGAAGCCGAAGACGTGGCTGCTCTAATCAGAGCTACCGCTGACAAAGCGGAAAAATCACCTTAGTTTCGAAATTGGGAAACTGAAAATTTCCAAATCCTCAATAGTACACATTGAACAACAAGATCAGATATCAGTGCGGCCCAAATCCACCCCCAGGAGACGGAAAAGGAGAGGCCAAAAGTGAAATCTAAAACGAACATTTCAATAGGTTAACAGCGAAGGCACCATGGGGTGTGATTGAACGTCAATAAAAATTTTGCGAGCGCACTATTTGAGGCCTAGATTCAAATGTAGCAGTCAATCGTTCCAGAAGTTTCTGAGATTGCGGTGAAGATTCTACGGGATGACACAAGCTCCAAGTAGCTCAAAACCGCACATTCCGTGCTCCTAAAGGATAAAAGCAAACTTCAAGAAGCTGCAAACTCTATATGCTCTAAGAAGACCTATGTAAAGTGCTTAGACAAGGCAAAGCCTACAAATGGTACTTAAGCTTTCAAAAGACAGTGATATACGCACAAGAGTAACTCGTGTCCAAAGTACATTTTAGTGTAGGAAAGGACTCAGTTAAAAGCCTCTAGTGAAACCACTGGCATTCTGCAGGTATATCGAGGTTATAGGCGAATAAATGAGAATATAGACCAAACCCATAGGCAGAACACTCAGTGACAATAGACGATAACCTAATAATTCGACGTGTTCTCCTCCAGACATCCATTGAGAATGGTGCCATGTGATAGGTTTCAATTGAGAGAGAAACGACAATCACATTAACCTTCGACTCCAAGTCAGCGGTCTGTAAGTAAATCTGCGGCAGTACATTATTAAGAAAGTAAGAAACAATCATTGAGGTGAAAGCACATTCATTCTAAATATTCAAGGTTCACATCATCATTGGAGTGTCAGTGGTACAATATTCGAACCCTTCTATGAAAATGGTGAAATTGTGACTAGTACCTACTCGAAAAACTAACATCCTATTGAACAACTAAAACTTTCTTTACTAATGTATTGCGGTAAACAACTACTCCGCTGATTATAACCCTGTCCAGCATTAAATTAAATCCGCAATATCTAGCAAGTAGTCAAAATCTTTCGTCAGTTGATCGTTTTTGAACTTTTTAATTCTTATTCTTCTTTGGTACTGTCACAATATTCGGAAGTTTACTTCCAATTTGGCGTCAGGTTATCATTTGTTTGGACCTTTCAAAAAATATTTGCAGAATGCGAAGTTTATAGATGAGGAGATGCAAAGTTGCTTAACTTGCACAAAAAAAAACTTTATTTACAAAATGTATCTCAAATTTACGAAGGATGAAACATATATGGCAAGATTCGTTTAAAAGTCATTAAACAAATTTTCTTTTAACGATTGTATTTTCTCCGCTCAATTAGGTGATGATTGTAGAATCGGAAAGTATTTTTCCAGGTTAATTTGAGTATCAACAAAATAAACACGCACGATATGGGCGAGATCGTGTCTGTAATTTTTTAGAGAATGTTATTAAGGTAATTTGTATGACCTCTCTGAGTCCACATAACGGTGAAGTGACGAATACGAAGTAAATTTTAACCGCGTTTTTCACGTTTCTAGTCTAGAGGTGATATGTTCGGCACATTAACTCATTATTCACTAATAGATATAATCGGTTAAAACTTAACAAGCAAAATGAAGTTCAAAACAAGACAAATTGGTTTTAGATCGTACAAGCAAATACAACTAATATTATATGAAGCAGTATCAGATTGTTATAATTTACATTTGTACAATAAAAATGTGTAATTTTAATTTAAATTAATCCAAAATAATTCCCAAAATAAAAATATTTATCTATCCAAAAGGTATTCATAAATAAATACATACCTGTCGCAGCTTTAAAATAAAGTAAAAGTACAAAATTTGAAAATAATAAATTTATAATTAAAAAAATAATAATTTGTAATTGCAAATGTAGGTCTAGATTAATTATCAACATATTTAATTTTTATATGTTAATAATAATTTGTTTTAGTTTGGTATTTTATTCAAGGTGTATTTTATATACAGGGTGATTCAGAACTTATCCAAAAAAAAAAATCTGGATGTGCAGGGGACCCTTACAAATACAATTTTGTAAAGAAAAAATCAAAAAGGGCAGTTCAAAAATGATTTAAAAATACACTTCTGCACGGCACTGGAAACTGGTTCACTGTAAAACCTGACCCCGCACAATGGACCGGCATGGCGGTGTGATAAAAACGGACAAAAACTTACGCAAGGAAAGAAATATGTAAATAGAATTTTATCGCACCTATTTTATATCGGCAAATTCAACTGCTTTTGCCTTTATTAATTAATACAATTAATTTGTTGTTCAAAATCCACCAACGTGTAAACACATTTGGGTCCGTCTTACTCAGTTTCTACGAACTAACACAAATGTTGTCTTGCTTCACCATAACACAAATGCTTCACCATAAATTAAAACGATATCCATCAACTCCGAGTTGCTATACACGCAAACCGTTTTTTAATTTCTTATTTTGATCGTAACTGGTTCACATGAAAATTATCTTTGTGTATCTAGAAATCATCTTCTGAAAATATTGGTGCAATGTTTCTTTATAAAAAAATATGACCACTTCTATTTTCGCCTGTCGCAACTACCTATGCTGACGTAATACTCGTATGATCATATTTTCTTAAAAATTATGCTTGTGGACATACAAATAATTTTAGAATATTTAAGTTAAACGATGTTCAAATATCCTTTTCGCAGAACATTCTAGCTTTTAAAATTTCATTATTTTATGGCATTCATTTTTTAACTTAAACCTTAAGTGGCAAAAAAATTTCATAACATAAGAAATATACCTCTACATACATTAATAAAATCGAAGGATAATTAAATTTTGTATCTGTTAAATTTCATTTATGAAAATCCAAATATCCTTTACTGAAAATTTCGATCTTATTGTTTTTCTATTACAAATATATTATTGCAAATAATTTTATTGTGGATACAGTTTTTTGTTTCAACGTCGTGGTTCCGAAAAACCATCAGCATATCTTTTTCAATTTTATTATTACCTACTCATGGGCGCCCTGTTGAATTATACAGGGTGTTTCTAAAATAGGGTTCCAAGCTTCTGCTGCGTTTATAACTCATTAAAATAAGCCAAAAAGTTCCTATTAACATGTGCCCTAAAACGCACCCTTAGGAAGTTATATGCCCTTAAAAGGGCTCAAACAAAACTGTTTTTTTTTCTGTTATTGACAAAACGGTTGCGAATAAATAGAAAAAAATGTATGGGTCTTATATAACTTTTTACGTTAAATAATATGGGCTACTCCGTTTTTCGACATGCAAATCATATGCGTCCCATTTAGGTTGGTGAAGGGGGTTTTCGGCCCGTAATTTTTTTTATTTCAATTTTTTTACAATTTTCTCTACAGATTTATAAAATCTTAACAATTTTACGTAAAAAATATTATCTTTGTCCAAATCGATTAAGTTATTAGGCCAAAAATTACAAAAATCTGTTTACCATGGCAAATTAAAGACTGACGTTGCCACGACGCTTAACAATTTAATTTATTGATAAACTATCAATTGAGCTTTGCAGTGTTGAATTAGTAAAAATGGTGAGTGGAAAATTTAAGTACCAGTTTTGTTTGAATCATTTTAAGGGCATATAAATTCATAATGGTGCGTTTTAGGACACATGTTAATAGGAACTTTTTGGCTTATTTTAATAAGTTATAAACGCAGCAGAAATTTGGAACCCTATTTTAGAAACACCCTGTATACTGAGCGAAAGGAGCCTTTCAACGATGATGACGATCATATGTACGTACAAAAAAATCATTAACGAAGAAAAAACGTGAGCAAAAGTTGTAAATAATGAAAAAAAATTGAGCACAATTCTATGGAAACTTTATTAACAAGTTTCAAATATTAGTAAAAATAAAAAAGTTGTTTCTTTTTTTCAAATTGTCTCGACACCGAGAACAGCTAGCGCCGGTCTGCGAGCTCTAATAGGGTCTAAATTGGACTAAAACTTTATCAATTTAACTTTTTTTCTATCCCTTCCGAGTTCCCAATACAAGTGTCCCACCCGATATAACCTCATTTGGTAAGAATTTCGGAAAATGTTTAAAATTTGAATTGGCATAATACCTTTAAAGTAAAGTAAGACAGATACGTCAAAATTTCTTCTGTATTACAAAAATTACTGTTGGACTGCTAATGGATGTGGATATGGTGTAAAAATTCAGCAGGGGGTCATAATTTTTCATTATCGCATTCATCTCAAAGGACACATTAAGTTGTTCCGTATATCGCATTACATAAATCCATTTATTTCCGTTGTTCAGCCATGATACACTTGATGCTTATGATAACGAGCGGGAAAATTTCACGGTCAGTGAGTTAACAAATTTTTACGTTTATGTATAATTACGCTAACCAACAAGAAGTTTGTATTCATGAATATACATTGAATAAAAACGTTTGCATTTAATAAGTGGATGCTTTTTTAGTTAATTACAATATTTTGTGTCATAGTAAGTACAGAGCTTTCATAAATGTTTACAAGCCACGTAACAGTCGAGCTTAAGTAACCCAATATTACACGACTGGTATTTGTAACGAAAAATCCCTAATCTTCGCCTTACCAATATTAATGATTCATTTACAATGAACAGTAACAAACTGTTACGCCTACGCTCGAAATAATGAGATAGCTGATTGGTTGAATAGAATCTCTTGAAAAATTACATCAATCACAACCGGTAAAATTTATTTATTTATTTATTTATTTATTTATTTATTTATTTATTTATTTATTTATTTAAATACACATCCAACAGGCAATGCCCAATAATAGGATATGTTAAGTCTAGTAATAAAATATAAAAAAGTTAAAGGAGAGAAAAATTAACTATGAAAAAATAGAGAAAAAAAATAGTACAAAAAACTTACACAGATATACAGAACAAAATAAAAGGCAAACAAACTATAAAAGACAGATATGACTACATAAGTAAAGCATTTTTTATATCATTAGGCATGCAGCAAAAGACATCGACATTATTTTCTATCTTACTGTACTTCGAAACAATTTGATACAATGGTAATCTTGATTGTATTGTTTTAATTTTACCGAAATTTAATTGCCAACGTGAAGGAAATAAAATTACTGTTACAAACAAAATTACTGGTCGCGTGACTTGTATTAATTTATGAAAGCTCTGTACTTCTATTGTTAATTTATGTAGCTTTAAAAATATAAGAAGGTTTCGGGTAAAATGGATCAGATATCTGTTTCATAATTTGTACTTTTTGTGTGTTAGACATGATGATTTTAATGAATTCAATTGTAATACAATATTGTAACAAACAGTAAAAAAGTAATTTAATTAATTTACAGTCTCCAAGAAACATCAATATTAATAGATACGTGGCAAATAAAATGCTTTCCATTTAGCCCGACTATAGTTAATTGGTAACATGATACACAGTTTGGAACTATAATGAAACAGAAACCTCTGGCTATGTGATTTATGAAATAATGGCAGTACCACATTTCATTATTGTATGTGCTTTGTTATATAATCATGAGTTATTACACTAGGGTAATTCATCACCTATTGTAGGTATACAGACGTTTATATGTACGTTTACATATATGGAGAATAACAACAAATCAAACAAAATTGTTTTATTCTCTAATTCTCATTAAATAAAATGTGAAGTAAAATGGTCGCTAGTGACCAAACGGCAAATGTTACAGAAACCTGTTTCGGTGGGTATGTGTAGGTTGATTACGGCTGCATTTTAAAAATATTTTGAAATATACAGGGTGTCCAGGAAAAGCGTACCATATCAAAGTTATGTTTTTTTAAATGGAACACCCTGTATTTTACTGCATTTTTGAAAGCACCGTAAAAAAATAGGTGAACTTTATTAAAGGTTCTGCATACCTAGGACTTACAGTTTGTGAGATATTTCAATTTTAGTGAAAATGCAGGCATAGCGTAGAAATTTAATATTAGCAATAAAAAAATAATTTTAAGGAAGCAGCTTTGGAGGGTCTATTTTAGATCCTTGAAGTTATAAATTGTTATATTTGTCGTCACTTAGTATTATACAGGGTGTTCAAAAAACTGCTGAATACTTCTCTCAACTTTAAACAGCAATAACTTGGTTATTTTAAATGGAACACCCAGTATATTTTTACTTTGGGAGTTAGGAAATTTAAAATTCTTTCAAACTGTGTATAGGTTCCCTATACCTATCTCTAACGGTATTGGAGATATTTGTGCCGTTTCATTTTTTTATCGAATTTTTTTGTACGATGTATCCACGTGTCTTTTCGAGGTCTTTACTGAATTGGTAAAGTGTGACAATATTCAAAAAAGTTTTCTAATAAAAAATATTATTTTATAAGCAGAATAATTATAAAAAGTTATTAATTTTGTATAAATATGTTTGTTGTACCTAACTTAATTAAATTAATTGTGCACAACATGAAAATATTTATTAAAGAAAGTTTTATTTTTGGAAGAAACAAAGACAATTTATAATAGATGTTCGAATTGATAACCATTCTCTTGAATACAGCATCTTATTCTGTCTTCAAATGATATTCTCACGTTCCTTATAATATTTGGGGTGATTGTGGCAAATGCATCTCTAATTCTTCCCTTCATATCATCACAGTGGTAGGTGGAACACTGTAAACAAGATTTTTTATATAGCCCCAAACAAAGAAGTCCATTACGGTGAGGTCTGGACTCCTAGGTGGCCACTGACATGGACCATTCCTACCTATCCATTTATTACTAAATTTTCTATTCAAGTAATTTCTCACTGAATATGAAAAATGTGCAGGTGCGCCATCTAATTGCATCCACATTTTTCTCCTTACATTTAAAGGGACGTCATCAAGAAGAACCCAAAATTCTTTTTTCAGAAATCTCAAAAATTTCCTGCCATTCAAAGAACCATCGAAAAAATAAGGACCGATTACGTGGTCACCAATACACGTTCAAACTCCACCGATTTTGACGATCAACGGTGTTGAACACTTGTCGGTTTTCAGTATCATAATAATGAAAGTTATGACGATTTACCAGGCCATTATTATGGAAAGTGAATTCATCCGTGAACAGCACAAAATTAAAAAAATTTGGTCCTTCTCCAATTCGCTCAAGAGCCCATAAGCAGAAGTCAATCCGTCGTTGAAAATCCGTGTCATACAAATTTTGGTGAAACTGGATGTGGAAGGGATGGTACTATGTTTTTTAAGAATTCTCCTCACACTGGTTCGGCTTATATCAGCTTCCCTGGCAATTTTTCTGGTACTAGTATTAGGATTTTCAACTACTAATCCTAACACCATGAACTCATTTTCTTCGTTGTCGGTTACCCGTTTTGGTTTCCTCTGCTTGTTGTAGGCAGTACCACCTGTTGCTCTAAATCTCGCCAGCAATCTTTCAAACACCTTTTTGTTTGGATGTATTCGATCAGGATATTTCTGTGCATATACTCTGGAAGCTAGAAAACAGTTCTCGTAGCATTCGCCAATAGTACTCATCATATCTACTCTTTCTGTAGTTAGAATAAACTTTCATGTTAACAATAACTAATACTATCCTAACATAGAACAAAATATTTTCACAAGACTCGAGATAAACGTTTTATGATTAGTGTAACTAAAATGTCAAATATGGCACAAGCCACCTTAACAAATTTTGTTCATTACCAGGAAATTCGATAAAAAACGAAACAGCACAAATATCTCCAATACCGTTAGAGATAGGTATAGGGAACCTATACACAGTTTGAAAGAGTTTTAAATTTCCTAACTCCCAAAGTAAAAATATACTGGGTGTTCCATTTAAAATAATCAAGTTATTGCTGTTTAAGGTTGAGAGAAGTATTCAGCAGTTTTTTGAACACCCTGTATAATACTAAGTGACGACAAATATAACAATTTATAACTTCAAGGATCTAAAATAGACCCTCCAAAGCTGCTTCCTTAAATTTATTTTTTTATTGCTAATATTAAATTTCTACGCTATGCCTGCATTTTCACTAAAATTGAAATATCTCACAAACTGTAAGTCCTAGGTATGCAGAACCTTTAATAAAGTTCACCTATTTTTTTACGGTGCTTTCAAAAATGCAGTAAAATACAGGGTGTTCCATTTAAAAAAACATAACTTTGATATGGTACGCTTCTCCTGGACACCTTGTATATTTCAAAATATTTTTAAAATGTAGCCGTAATCAACCTACACATACCCACCGAAACAGGTTTCTGTAACATTTGCCGTTTGGTCACTAGCGACCGAGGCGTTACTGGTGGCCCACCCTGTATATTAATGTTATAAATTTATGCGTGACAAGCACTGATCATCTCAGGTGACAATCAACCGTAACTCCCAAATATTTTGTGTACTAAATGTACGATATGTTCTAATAACATTAGGACATATCGTACATTTTTAGCTTTTACAATCTATGAATTATTAGTTTAGAATTACGAGACTGTCCTTCGTAGGTATTTGAAAATGGAATAATGTTACTTTTACTTTTATTAAGACTTGATAAACTAAAATGGAACCAGTTTTTAACATTAATTAGGTGATTTTGGACATACATACATACATACTTTATACATTTCCTCAAAAAGTTTCTTATGTATGTATGTATGCAATCACTATATTATCTGTACGTTAAATGATTCTATTCTTTTCAATCAAATATATTGTTTATATACAGGGTGTGCCATTTAACACTCCCGCTGTCAATAACTCCGAAATGAAGAAATTTATTTTAGTTCTGGAAACTGGGGTTGTTAGGACCCTCGAATAGCTTCAAATTGCAGTTAGAATTATTAGTTCAAATCTATCTGTATAGATGGCGTGGCGATACTAAACATTTTTTTGGTTCGTGGAACGTGGAAATGTGATCCATCTGAAATATCGTTAAATTTTGAATAATTTTGGTAATATAAAGTTTTTCCAATATTACTTGTTTGCAATGTAATGTAATCAAGCAATCTAAAAATGTTATTTTTGTGCCTTTATAGTAAAGGGTGTAAAAAAACTGGCATTATTGTGCTACAACTAGTCCGTCCCTGGCAAATCAAATAAGCCAAATTGTTTTTATGGGTCAAATTTTAACGAGTCTTATCTGTTGTCCTTCATATTAAAAAATAATTAAATTACATAAAGTAGGTATTTTAAAAGTTATTACAAAAAATCAATTTTCAGGGACATCCTTTAGGGGCCTGTATTTCCGTAGGGGGGGCCTCTAGGGAAAATTTTTATAGGAACTTGTAATGTTATTTTAACATCCCCTGCATCCCCTGTATAAATCCGAAAGTTTGCCCACATATTCTGGGACACCATGTATGTTAAGTACAATACTTCTAGTGGTAATATTTTCTTTTGTAATGTAAAATCATTAATGGTATGGAAGGCTTTAGTGAAATAAAGGAATACTGCAAAACAATTTTTATTACAGTCTAACAATTTTTTTTTCAAGTTTTAGAAGTGTATTTTTAGTACCTACCACATTTTTTTAAACCAAATTGGTATATGGTTAAAAATGTTTTAGTAAAATATTAATGCAACATATTGGTTTATAATTGGTTGTTTGTGCTTTATCATCAGAGCATTTATACACATGACTCCTTTTGGAAATGACACCTTACGAAGATATTAAATTTAATACTGCAAAGATTTAGTAAAATGCAAATCATTTTTTTTTGTACGATAAGTAATAATAAATTAATAATATATCAAAATAGCGTTTAAAAACTAAGTTTTTCATTCAAACCTATAAAAAATAGTCAAAAGGGTTAAGATCCAGTGACCTGACTGGCGACGCACTATGGGTCAAACGGCATTTTTTTTATGTCAAAATCAAATATCTCGAAGAAGAATTAACGAATCGTTTTACATTTTTTTAATTAACGCTTATTTGATGCAGATCTAGGGAAAATTATTGCGAATGTCATCATCCCCTATTTTGGGGGTGGAAATGAAGGGTGAATAGGTGAAAAAAGTGAATATCGAATTTATTCGTTCAAAAATCTTGTATCTTCCATAAATACAGTGAAATTAAGACACATTTTGGTGGAATCAATGCTCAATTGAATCTAGTTAAGGAAAAATTAATGAAAATATTTTCATCACTATTTTATAGGTGGAAGTGAGGGGTGAGGGTGTGGAAAAAATGAAAATTAAAGAAAATATGCATAAAAGGTTTTTGTTGTCCCTGAACACGAATCACTAAAATAAAAAACCCTTTTTAGGAGCTGTTTTTATCATCCCTTGATTTAGGGGAAGAACTGAGGGATGGGGCATTTAATAATGAAATTCATCTGAAATATTACCAGTCTTTCAATTTACTGAACTTAAATATACAAATTATAAAAACAATACGTGTACAATATATTGTGTTCAGAGCTGTAATTTTAATGCCTTGTTATAAGACAAACTGCGTTTTGACACAGAAATGGATGTTTACTTACTGTAAGCATGCGCATTTTCTTACAGTAAGCTAACCAATTGATGTAAAAAATTAATTTTTTTTATTGTTATTTTAGGGGTACAAATAAGAAGCGAGGATATGAAGTATCAAAAATCAACAAAACAATCTCTTCACCCCTTATTCCTACCCTTAAAGCACGGACTAATAAAAAGCTACACTTAAAGTTTGACGACGAAAAAATAAACTTTTACGTATCTAGGGACCACAAAAACCCTCAACAAATACCTTCTTTGATTTTTTACATTCCACCCCTAACCCCAAATTGCCATTTCCCTGAAGTAAGGGATAATGATAAATCACCCTGAAATTTACAGATGATAAGAAAATGGTCTACCATGTTATTTAAGATCAGAGAATTGAAAGACTCTGGTAATATTTCAGATGAATTTTATTATTCAACCCCTTAATTCTTCCTCTTCAATTAAAAACAGCTCATGAAAAGGAGTTTTTTTTGTTTTAGTGATGCTTTTATTCGTGTTCAGCGACAACAAAAACATTTTATACATGTTTTCTTTAATTTTCATTTTTCCACACCCTCACCCCTAAAATAGGGATGAAAATATTTTCATAAATTTTTCCATAACTTGTTTCAACTGAGCATTGATTCCACCATAATGTGTCTTAATTTCACTGTATTTATCGAAGACATAAGATTTTTGAACGAAGAAAATCGATTTTCACTTTTCACGTATTCACCCTTCATTTCCACCCCCAAAATAGGGGATAATGACATTCGCAATAATTTTCCCTAAATCTGCATCAAATAAGCGTTAATTAAAAAAAATGTAAAACGATTCGTTAATTCTTCTTCGAGATATTTGATTTTGTCATAAAAAAATGCCGTTTGACCTATAGTGTCAGCTGTGCTCACATTTACTAAAAAATCTATCTTGAACATTTTTTTTGACAATAGGTTTGGGTATTCTCAACAGAACATTCAGTATAGCTAAGATATAATATTGGCACTTTGACGAGGCTCTCCATAAACTAATTCATAATAATTAACGAATGTACAAGAAAAAGAAAACATTTATGAAAAAACGATACACAGTTTTTTTGTATTATTTGTTTTGAACAGGAGGTCGATCAGCTTGCTTGCTAAAATCTTTAAGAGGCCGAGTTTGAAATTTTTTACAATAAAAGGCTGAAGTTGTCTCATTTTGGAGTTATTTAAAAAATAAAATATTTTAAGAGAATTGTTAAAATTAAACTCAACTTCTAATTCTAATTTTCCTATTCTTCCAGGGAGCGAAAGTATGGATCCCGCACCCAGAGAAAGTGTGGGAAGGTGCGGAGTTACTTGAAGATTACAAACCAAACAAGACGACTCTAAGCGTCGCGACAGACGAGAAGGAAAACAAGGTGCTGAACGTTAAGTCGGAGAAAGATCTGCCTTTCCTGAGGAACCCACCTATTCTTATAGGAGAAAATGATCTCACTTCCCTGTCGTATTTGCACGAGCCAGCGGTGCTGTACAATCTGCAGGTCAGATTTTGTCAGCACAGAGACATCTACACGTACTGTGGAATAGTTCTTGTGGCTATAAATCCATACGATGATCTTCCTATATATGGTAAGTCCTTGAATAATTTTGGGTCACTAAGTATCTTTAAAAGTAAAAAAAATATGTTATATTTATAAAACGATTATTTTTTAATAAAGTTCTTGTGTGGCACAATTTTAATAGTTATTCTCATATCTGGGATGATCTACAAAGAAGAAAAGATTTAAATGATGAACTATTTAAAGCTTACTACAACGACGAATAAAATGGACACTGACATATACAGGGTGTAACAAAATTATTGTTACAAACTTTGCCAGCAGGTAGAACACTTAGTAGAAATTAGTAGGGATACTTCATATAAAATAAAAAAATAAATAATATTTTCTTTAATATCTATTTTTTGAGAAATTCGAATTTATCGATGATTTCGTTGTATCTTCTAGAGGGCGCCACAAGCGACCTTTAGGACGCATTTAAACTGCCAAAACTTTTTTGTACCACCGTGTATTTTATTTTGGGCTGGAAAAATCTTTTCCTCTAACTTTTCTGCTCAAAAAAGGTATACCTAATATCTCTAAAGTCAACGGTTTTCAACAAAAACGCATTTAAATTTGTAAATGCCTAAAATAATGTGTTTAAGTTATTTTCAACTCCACTGAAATAAATATATTTTATGACAGGCCAATAATAGTTAGTTATTTTTTACATTTTTAGGTCGTTTAGTGTAGTATAACAACCCTAGGTTCGACAAAAAATAAGTAAACATAGTTGTGGCCGAAAATATGTGATCGTCATAAGGACTACCTACGTTGTGTGTATTTATTTTTTTTATTGACCGGAAGGCGCTGGCTACTAACTTTGTAGAGGGGATGTATGGTTTAATTATATAAAACAATAGCAGAGTAAATACACCTAACTTTATTATCTACATACAACAGTCTTCAAATTAAACATGTGACAAATATAAAGAACAACAAAAACATTAACAACCATTTAACATAGAATGAGAGTGCCAGGCTCACCTAGAGCTCCTGTGGGGAAAGAGCATGGCAGAGAAACCCACGATCGTTGCTCTTACCACCCAAATATAAATACAAAACAACCACTAACCAAAGGCATACATTAAGAACCTTTGCTAATGATAATTAAAACTGGACTTATTTAATTTCTCACTAAATGTCATCTCACTCAAGTCTGACATAAACACTTCCAAATAAAACTGAAGAGGTTTTAGTAACAATAATAGCAATAACAACAATAATAATGATAATAGCAATAATAATAGGGAAGGTACTGGAGCCCATACGGGAGGCAATCCAGCTATAGTTGAGATTTCAGGGGAACAACAACAATAATAATAATCATAGGTAAGGTACTGGAGTCCCATAATACGGGAGGCTATCCAGCTAAAGTTGAGATTTCGGGAGAACAACACAATAATAACAATAATAATAATCATGGGTGAAAATGTTAGTAAATTCAACAAAACTCTTACATACGTATGACATAAAGTGAGCACAAGAAATCAAAGAACAACGTAATCAAGACAAAACAAGTTAAATGTGAAACAAAGAAGCTGTTTTGCAATATCTGGGCAGACACGACAATATACATATTTAAACATGTAATAAATAATGAGCAATCTATAATAATAATTGTAACAATTTTATATTAGAAAAATATACGCCCCTGATCGTAAGACAATGAAAGCTAAACATACACAGAATTATGATCATGAAACATCTATATTTTACGCATAACGTAATCGTGGCAAAAACAAGTTAGATGTGAAACAAAGAAGTCGTTATTGTAATGTCTGGCAATCAGGTCAATACATATATTTTTAACATGAAATAAATAATGGGCAAACTTTAAGTATAATTATAACAATTTTACCTTGGAAAAATATATGCCCTTGACCATAAAGCAATGGAAGCTAAACTTACAAAGAATTATTATCATGAAACATCCATAATCATCACAATCATAAGATTATAGAACAATTAACGACAAAGTACTCAAAGAATATTACCTGCTAACTAATAACACTTTAAATAATTAACTTTTCACTACTTTGACACACTGCCCGCCGATCGTCTTGCTACCTATCTGCACACTGTTCTCACTTCAACTACCTATCTTCGACTCTCTTTGCCTCACTGCTCGCCGAACGTCTTACTACCCATCTGCCCACTTCAACTACAAGTATTTAACTAATTTGGCTTCCTTCCAGAATTGCCCCCCTAAGTGCTTGTTTTTTGTGCTTCCTTCTATCGACCGTTAATATTACTTTTTCATTGTTATACAACACCTATGTAACAGGTGACGTCGTAGTTATAAGATAAGTACGGTTTTGCACATTAGATTGGTTACGTTGTTTAGATTTTGTTAGATTGATAGATTGTTTTTAGAAAGTACCTGTTTTTTTACTCTGTGAATTCTGTTTGTAGTAAAATTGTAATTGCACTGTTTCCTTAAAAGTCATATTTCTTGCTAATAAGCGATTGCTCCTAATTTCGTTTATCAGTGTTGAAAATAATTTTTAAACACATTTTTTATGCATTTAAATTCAATAGTTTTCTGTTGAAAATGGTTGGCTTTAGATATTAAGAAGGTATACCTTTTTTAAGCAGAAAAGTTTTCGGAAAAGATTTTTCCAGCCCAAAGTGAAATACACCGTGGCACAAAACAGTTTTGGCAGTTTAAATGCTTCCTAATGATAGCTTATGACGCCCTCTAGAAGATACAACGAAATCGTCGATAAATTCGAATTTCTCATCCCAAAAAACGCCCGGATACGAAATTTCTCGAAATTAGCTCGAAATAGTCGAAAGATAATACTAAAGAAAATGTTATTTATTTTTTCGACTTCAGCACCCTGTATCTCACCAAAAATTTTCTTCACAAGTATTCTATCTGCTGGCGAAGTTTGTAACCTTATTTTTGTTACACCCTGTATTTCCAAATTTATCTTTTTTAATTAACTTAGTTTAGAATTGTATTTACTATTTTATTTTTTTAAGAGTTCCTTCATTGCTGATATTCATGTCCTAATTACATACAAAGTGAAATTTTCAATAATTTTAAGTAAAAAATTGTCATCTTCAGGCAAATACTAGAAACTACTATTTCCCAGGTAAAACATTTCATATTTCCAATTTTGGAGTTATATCAGCATTTCATCATTTTATCCCACAAATAATACGGTTTATCTTAAGAATGGAATTGATGTCATAATCACAAAGTGACGTTTGCATCAATCATTTTAGGTACACATTGTCATCTTCAGGCAAATACTGGAAACTACTATTTTTGAGTTAAAATGTTTTATTTTGAAATTATGTCGGCATTCCATCATTTTATGCCCCAAATGCGGATGGAATTTTCGAATTTGGTAGAAAAGTTTGTCTCTATTGAACAGGATACTAGATAATATTTAATTTTATACGTTTAGTTTGAATATACAGGGTGTTAAAAAAAGAGTGTAAAATATTTAAGGAGGTAATAGTATGAATCAAAATAAGCAGAAAAGTCTCAATAAACATATGGAATGTTTTATGTTTTTTAGCCCCTTCTTTTATTTTGCAAAAACGTTGTGTATTTTCTTATAATAGTTGGTTGATGTTTAGTGAAATAAACAGTACGTATTTGACAGTTGTTCTTAGTGCACAAGTTTTCTTTCGCTATGGCTGGTTACTCTAACGCAGAATTAACAGACATGCATTTCATGTATGGTCGTGCTAATGGGAACGCCACCGAAGCGCGACGTCTTTATGTTGACGCTTATCCAAATCGCCAGATTCCTTCACAACGCATGTTTGGAAGAACTCACCAAAGATTGCGTGATACCGGTTCCTTGAGCAAACAGTGCCATTTATCCGGAAGACCAAGGTCGGTATCCACTCCTAGAGCAGAAGAAGAAATTCTAGCACTGGTAGAGTAGAATCCAGGTACGAGTGTGCGGAGAATATCAGCCGATGTAGGAATTAGTGGTCCTCTTGTTTGGAGAATCCTTCACGAGCAACTGCTTTATCCATACCATGTGCAACGAGTGCAGGCCTTAAATCCAATAAATGATCATCAAGCACGTTTGGTTTTTTGCCGCTGGTTTCTACGTCATGATGCTGAACTCTCTCGTTTTCTTGCAAACATTCTTTTTACTGATGAGGCCGGATTCACAAGAAATGGAGTGTTTAATTTTCACAATACGCATATTTGGGCCGACGAAAATCCTCATGCTCTAATAGAATCTGGACATCAGGCACGTTTTTCATTAAACATTTGGATGGGTATTGTAGGTGACAGGATTCTAGGTCCTGTTGTTTTACCAAACCGATTAACAAGCGCTGCTTACCTCAACTTTCTGCAGAACACACTGTATGAGTTTTTGGAAGACATTCCTTTGGATCAGAGGCAACAAATGTGGTTCCAGCATGATGGTGCTCCAGCTCATTTTTCCATGGCCGTTAGAGAGCATTTACACCAAAAGGAAGGGCCGGACCTGTTTTATGGCCTCCACGATCGCCTGATCTGAACCCTCTAGATTTCTTTGTTTGGGGATATTTGAAGACATTAGTGTATGGTACTCCTGTAAATAGCCTGGAAGAGCTGCAGCTACGGATTAATCAAAAGTGTCAAGAAATCCAAACCAAGGAGGGTGAAAGAGTTCGAATATCGTTGACACTTTGAACATATTCTGTAACTTTGTTTTTTGTTTGTTAAAAGCTTCCTTTGTCGGTTTATTCCTAATAAAATAAAATGTTTGAAAAACGAATAGTGGTCCATATCTCCGCAACCGTTACTTTGTGGACCCATGTTTATTAAGACTTTTCTGCTTATTTTGGTTCATACTATTACCTCCTGAAATATTTTACACTCTTTTTTTAACACTCTGTATATGAACAACAAATTTTAGCTTGCTTTCGACTACATCTCTATCATTAAATAGTTAACTGATTAAAATAAAACTGCCTAGATTTGACTGGTAACATGAACTTTTTAATGGATCTTATGATTCATTCATTAAATGGGAACCCTTGTTGGCTATGGTCTAGAAATATAAAAAAAGTTTTATTGTTTGCCTATGCGTAATATACAGGGTGATTCAGAAAAAATAAATTGAAAGTACAGTACAAATACAATTTTGTAAAAAATTTAAAAAGGCACTTCTGCACGGCACTGGAATCTGGTCCACTGTAAAACTTGACCTTGTGCAAGGTAAAGCATGCAGCATAATTGAACAAAAAATTGAATTGAATATGGTTATTATTAATTATAAAATTAATTTGTAGTTTGAATTAATAAATTAAAAAAGTTAAATAACTATGATTGTATTTGCTGTAACTTATGTAACAACAATAAACTATACATATAGGTACATATGTCTATTAAAAATTAAAAATGTGTTAAAAAAGTGCATAAAACCGTTCAACACATTTAAAATTCTTTAACTTTGCTTCGAATTTTATCTAATGTCAGCAAACTTTTTGTTTAATTTTAATATTAAGAATCAAAGACCGAAAAGACGTTGTATTCATTGCCTCCTCTATTTTTTTTCTGATCTTGCCTATGATTCAAATATAGGGTGTTTTGGGCCAAATAATTCTTTTCTGTACTTTTCCACTCTTGTAAAATTTTTATTTAGAGCCTCGTCTATGGAGTATTGCCAAAATACTCTGATCATATATCAAAAATATATCGATCACGTATTCAAAGATCTCGAAATTTAAGCCCTAAACAAAAATTATACAGAAGTTACTAAAAACAACATAATTTGAACCATGGATATGCAAGCAAAGTTGAGGGGATAAATAGGTATTTATTTATTTATTTATAATATTATTTATTTATTATTTCAACCACCTTTCCTCCATTCTTGCTTCAATTTTTTTTAACTAAAATTGCCCAAAAATCATGCTGACACGAAATACAAGGCTGTACAAAGTTTTAATTGCAGGTTTTGGAAAAAACAACTTATTAGTATTTTTAAAAAGTCATATTGTTTTCTCCTAAATAATATGTGCTTAACGACTTTACCTACTTTCCTATAACATCCCGTAGGTATAGGTACAAAACAGTGTTTAAGTGGATAAGATCTTTTTCACGCCTTTATTATTAAAAACTGCCTAACAGTTTGAATTTATATCATTTTTTGTACTCTGTGTGTACTGTGATTTCCGGATTCTTATTACCACTACCACTTCTTCCACTTTTCTATCGAATTATTTTCAGTAAAGCTCACTGTTATTACTAACATTATTACCATGCCAAGCTATTAGTTTCTTTTACTAGCAGAAATTGTCAGAGATGCAAAAAAAATATTACAAAAATTGGCAATAATTAAATTTTATAGGAACATGTTTTCCGAAATAGGTTGAAAATACACGGTAATCCAGTATAAAAATAATGACAATGTTTAAGCTTTTTGCTTTAAAGATCTTATATTAAAGGTATAGAATGTTGAAGTTATACATTTTTGTACCTGCATATGCTACTAAATATTCATCCACATATTAGAGAATGTAACAATTAAAAAAGTTATTAAACATAATTTCTAAGATTTTCTGTTTTGATAACAGAGAATATTTGGCACTTAATTACTTACTAGTATCCAAAAATAGTACAAACATTTTATTCTTATTCATGTACTTATTAGATTTGTAAGCTCAATTAATTGATAAAAATATTACCCATAAAATGTTTCTTATATTACCTACCTTGTAAACATTAAATGAGTCACTCTTTACACCAGTCGATAACAACTATTTATAGTCCCCTAATTATCAGCAGTTTTATCAGCAATGAATCTGACATTGCAAGGTGTTCAGTGCAGCAGAGTTTATATTTTTATATCCCTAATCATATGGTTGTTTTCCCTTACCTTCTTTATATATGCACTTCAATTAAACAATCGTAAAATATAATCATTAAGAGAAGAGGCATTAATATAATATATTATTTTGTAAATCTGACATCAAAACGTTTGTATTAATTACGCAGGTCCACAGTTTCATCTATAAGACCCGTGCCACCCTATGTATTTCGATCGCTATGGGAAATACTACATAACCTTCCAGTTTATTTTTTAAATTACCAAAAACCAACCCTAAACCTAAAATGCATCACACTTTGCATTCAGCAGGTGTTTATATATAGTTTTTTTATATATAGTGACTTTTAGTTATTATTTTCTCTTTTGTGTTGCTCTTATTTATCTAGAGGATTTGTTTTTCTCATTATTTTTCTTCTAATTATTGGAAAATAATATTTAACAATTATTCTACTAATTTACCTCAACCGGTATGTGCAGTTTGATTCGCAACTGCCTTCAGAAGTTTTAGATCTATTATGGTTGCAGATAAACTTCTTTACATGGTTGTATCCAAAGAGAGACCTACTAAATGTAAAGTTGTAGCAAATGGATAATAGCAAATGGTTGTGGGGCTTAACTTACAAGACTTATTTTAATTTATATGTCGAGGATATGCCTACGGTATTGGGAGAGTGGATTGTACTGAGTACTGAGGGTTACGAATTTAGGTTCATGGTCTTTTAAATAAACTGGCGTCACTCATTTGTCCGCTGAATATCACTGTTTTCGGTCTGTATGTTCGTGGTTTGAATTTGTGACTTAAATCCCACGAATGTAGAATTTTAGCAATTTTTTAGATTTAATGAGTAATTTTCTATTGTGCACTTGAAACTGAAGAGTATACTTTGCAACGAGTCTCTCAAAATACGATCGTCTCTAAAACTTACTGATTTTTAAGGTTTACGGTTTCACCTGAAACTGTACTGTACATGGTGTCATTTACACTCAAATTATCTCTTTAATTACAATTTGATTAACATACACTTGCAAAATCCAGCAACATTCCGTGACCTCGGTCTTCCCATCCGATTTTATTTAGTAAAAATATAATCAATAAAGTAGTCGTTTCCTGCAATATCAACAGTTAGAAATCTAACTGTGAGGTTAGATATATTTTGCATACCTACATTTTTGGTATCAAAGAAAACTATTTGATTACATGTCTATTTTTCATAATGTTGAGTGAAAACAAAGTACGGACCTGAAATGTACGATTTACTCTCGGACCTTACTAACCGTAAATTGTTTCAGACACTGACACGATCCAGACCTATCGAGGTCAGGCAATGGGCGATCTGGATCCTCACATCTTCGCCGTTGCTGAGGAAGCTTACACCAAATTGGAGAGGGAACAGAGAGACCAGAGCATCATTGTGTCTGGGGAGAGTGGTGCTGGAAAGACAGTATCGGCGAAATATGCCATGAGGTATTTCGCTACTGTAGGCGGTAGTGCCACGGAAACACAGATTGAGAAGAAAGTTCTAGCCAGCAGTCCGATCATGGAAGTAGGTATAGTTCTGCCACTCCAGTATTAAAAACAAAAATAGAAGTAATAAAAAAACGTAGTATAACAAACTGTTACCAAAAATTAGATCAAACCAGCAATCGTGATTGTTTGGGCATACATGATTACTTATGTTTATTTTTCTCTACATATTCAATGTACAGAGTGCGCAAAATGAAAATTTAAAAAAATATATTTTTATTAGTAACTGTTTTCTTTGAAGATTCTCAAAATTTTATCTCATGCCGATACACTTTTTGTGTAATTTTAATAAAAAAAGTCTGAAGGGAGAAAAGAGAATTCTAAGAACCATATACCCCCACCCCCACCCCCATCTGGTTCTTCTTTTAAAGATATTGTTTTTTAGACTAAACATTTGTTTTATTTATCTTCGCCATCCATATCTAATTTTAATTTAAGTTTCGTTTCCCCTATGCATATTAATTTCTACGCTATGATTCATGATTACGCAGAAGTATATGGGTTAATTTTTGATTTCGGTTACAAATAATTAATTAGTATATGGTAAATACGTAGGTACATGAATGGAAAGTTTTTGTTTTAATAAAGTTATAAGAGCACTGATTCACTATTTCACATTTAACATTCACAAAACCAGTTATTTCATATAATATAAAACATTTTGTATTGTTATAAAACAATCAAAATAACTGTTAAAAATGTAAAGTCAACCAATATGTCAAATGTATAATGTACATGCTTCAGGAAGCAAAAAAGCTTACACAGGTTTATCTAACCGTTTTAAAACGGTGTTACTTGTTCAAAAATACCTTCCAACAGTAAAAATTACTATACTGTAATAAAATTAAATAGAAAAAACAGCTAAACTGAAACTTTTCTTTTCAAAAATTCAGTTATTTGCACATGAAATAAATAATAAAACTAACACACTTTTTAACTAAATGGCAAATATCGGAACTATATATGACAACGCTATCCTATCCAGAGAGCGCTTTTTCATACGTTTTAACTCTCTCTCTCTCTAATTTAACTTATTATTTATAGCTGAACTCGGTATTCTTACAAAAATTGGTATATTTCGAAATATCGACTTTGACAAGACCTTTGGTTAAACATACTACTTATTGATTTACTTAATTTAATTCTAGAAAGCCTGTGCCCATTTTTTGAAACGAGCTATCTTCGCTATCTTAAAAAAAGCGAGATCGGTCAAATTAGCAAAAATTGGGAAATTCGATAACAATTGACATGCCGAAACGAAATTTGACCTTAAATTGTTTAAAAAAAAACTTGAAATTTTGATCAAAACATTTCTATATATATTTTTGTAGGCTGCTATCGAGAACAAAATACTCTGCTAATATTCTAAACGAAATTTTAGCAGTTCAATTATATTTTCATTGGCAATGTCAAAGTTTAGAGAACTGAAAATGCAATTTCAACAAGGAGAATGATATTCATATGTACCTAATAGATTATTTAATTTGAAGAATATCCGGCTCTGGTTCATGTGAAAATTGTATTTTTATTTCCTTAAAGTTTAAATCTATCATTGACAACGAGAGCCAAGTTTTTAGTTTTCTGCCATTCGTTTTCACTATTATTCAATTGAAAGCACTATTTCGTTCTAAGGAAAAATAAATAAATATTTTTTCCCAATCCAATTGTGAAAGTAAGTTTATTGTTAGATTTATGGACAAGGATATCTTAAAGCTTATTATTATAAAACAATATATAAATAACGAATTGATTAGTACACATATCTAGAAACTTCACATTATCTCGTAAGCTATGTCCCAAAAAAAATTTAACATGAGTGATCAAGTAGAGACCCCAATAACAGAAATACATACCATAGGCGTACCTACACAAAAACAGGAGGGAATTTAATGTCTTATAACCCCTATCTTATTCATTCACGCTTCAATTTTTTTAATCAAAATTACAAAAATATGTGTCGGGTAAAAGTTTACAAACAATTCTAACCGAAAGTCTTAAAAAATATCACAGTTATTGATAAAATTTCTCTTCTAAGTTGTAATTTTCAAACTTTGTGTCCCGAAATGGAAATAGCATATGCAAAGTACAATTACTGAAAAAATTGTTGGAAATCTGTGGGTGCAATCAATAAAACTAGACATACAAATCTTATTTCTAAGAGAGGGTATGAAGAATATTTTATAAGTTGATTTACCGACATAAAATAAATGTTCCTTAGGCAACCAACAAAACACGCTTGCTTTGTATAAAGACTACAAGTAACAAGCACATTATATTGAATATTACTTTTACAGAAAGACAATATTAGAACTATTGCCCCAATATTTATAAAATGAATAATATGAAATATAATAAACTAAATAACTTTTTGGGACTTTGGGACTATAGTGGTTTATAATGGTGAAATTAAAACTACCTCAGTTGGTTATTAATGAATCGATAAACCAGTTTTGTATTTATGGAATATGATTTGCCCTAATATTAACAAAGAGCCTACATAAATGTTTACAAGCCACGTGACCGCCGGGCTTAGGCAACCAACATTGCACGGCTGGTAGTGTCAATTAAAAATCCCAAATTTTTAGCTTCACTAATATTATTGATTTATTTACAATGAACAATGAAAAATAAACCGCTACGTCTACGCTAGAAATAAAGCGATCGCTGATTGCTTGAATAGAATCTCGAGAAAAATTAAACGAATCACTAGCCGATAAACAGAATGTCGTGTTTTAATGTAAAATTGGATCTTATTGATTTAATAATTTTTAATTTTACTGAAATTTAATTGCCAACGTGAAGGAAATAAAATTACTGGTGAAGTGGCTTGTAATCATTTATAGAGGCCCTGTAGTATGAAATATGAATGAGCAAATACCTTTTCGGAATTGCTTCTTTTTCAATTAATAATAATTAGAAAGAATAATACTGCATTGTCCTCTGCTAATTTTATTTGCATTAACTTACCCATTTTTTATTATATTATTAGATGGAAATGTTATTTGGATATATCTACGGTTTTATCGAATTGTTTTAGGCTATTGGAAATGCCAAAACGACAAGGAACGACAACAGTTCAAGATTTGGAAAATTTATAGAATTACAGTTTAACAAGCAGTTTCATATTAATGGTGCCTCAATGCGAACTTATTTGTTAGAAAAATCAAGAGTTGTGTTTCAAGCTCCAGATGAAAGGAATTACCACATATTCTATCAAATTTGCTCAGCCAGGCAACGGTTACCTCATTTGCATTTAGGTAAGTGATTCTTGAAATATGTATCAGTTCAGCACAAACCGATAAGACAATTTAATCAGAACATATCGCCATTTCGAAATAATAATTTCTTATTTAGACATACAAAAGTAATGTCAAATAGAGCCGTTAACGATGTCAAGTAAGTACATGTTATATTATTCAACTGCTTCATAACCTATTTGACTATATTCTTCGAAATTACATACTAGGGTATGGTCCCTGGTAGCACAATCGTGAGCAATTCTAATACAAGTTGTTTCAAGTTTACTTGAAATAGCTAAATTGTGTCAGATTGTTTTGTGTCTATTGCTGAAATTTATATCGTTTCTTAAGCAAGATACTTTTACAATACTTGCACCAGACTTAACCAAAAGTACTTGAGTCCAAAGGGGTGAATTGGTATAAGTCAAGTACAATATGTCTTATTTAATTCTAATGTAAGTCTGCAACATAGTCACTTGCTTTAATTTACCCGTTTGTACTCAAGTGCTCTGAATCAAATCCATTGAAAGCTTTGATCAAAACAATGAATCTTGCAGTAAACCTGATGCTGATTTCAGCAGTAGGTACACAGCAGTCTTGTATACTCGTAAATGTCTTGTGGAAGATGTTGTAATTGTAATTTTAAGAATTTTTTAATTAAAAGTACAAAAATATTTAAAATAATTCGAAATTTTGTTGTTGTTGTTTTGTTTGTTGTTGTTTAAATAAATAAATAATAATATCCAATCACCTAGAAACTTATTTTAACTTTCACATTCACAAAAATAAATTTATTAGACAAAATAATACCGAAAGTGATAAAAATTTTATAAAAATAAGAAAAAGTATCGTTGGTTAAATTGACATATCTCGGTTGATTTTAATTGTACAAACTTCTCCCAGGCACCATTTTAAAGGTCTTGAAACCAGCTTTCATTTGAATATGGCATTACAAATGCCTAAATTAATTCAGAAAAAAGTTATTAGACGAAAATCGTCAAAAAAGGGCAAAAATTGGTCAAAACTTTGATCCAATGTATCTCGGTTTCTATTAGTCGTAGGTACTTTTATAAACGCTTATTTTAAAGGAAAAAACATTCACTTTTTTTTTCTGCAAAGCGATGCCTATACCTAACTCCTCTCAGAAAAAAGTTGTGGGCGAAAACCAAAAAAGAAATCGCATTTTTTCGGTTCTTATTTCGATGGGAAATTCAATTTGCTACTACTTATCTGTTGACAACTGCATAGTAAAACTCAAAAAACTGAAAATACCACATTTTTACTTCGTTCTCAAAAACGCACCCCTTTAAAAGGTAGCACCCCTCGGTTTTATCATTTTTTAGGCTCAATTGAACATATCAAACAATAAAATTTCTGTTACGTTGTAGTTCCTATCTAAAGTACCTACATAGTCAATAGCCTATTATATATAAGAGGAGTTGTACATATAAACGAATCTGTTCTTATCCTAAAATTCATAAAGTAACAAACATTAAGTACCTTGGAGTTATGATTGATCAGTGTCTACGCTGGACAGATCACATAGAATTCACAGTCAGGCAGCTTGGGAAACGGATACATAAATTTGACCAACTCAAACCAACCAACCAACTCATTGTAATAGATATCAAGCATATGCTTATGGTTTATGATGCATTGGTGGTGTCTGTAATGAGTTATTGTATAACTGTATGAGGTGGAGCATACAAATCAGTAATACATAATCTAGGGGTTTTACAAAATAGTATATTAAAAATTATTCCAAAAAAAGACAAACTTTACTGCACTGAAATGTTATACAAAGAAGCTAACGTGTTTAGTTTGAGACAGTTGTTCTCTTACCGGTGTTTACTATGGTTTTTTAATTCTGATATGTCTTACGCAACGAATACATATAATACTCGTGTTGTGGTCAATGTTTCTGCAAACATTCCTCTATGCAAAAAAAGTCATCCTCAGAGATTTTTAACATATCTTGGTCCTAAATTATTTAATTTATTACCTGAAACAATGAAAACTCTCAAAAAATATGTTTTGAAAAGAGAACTTAAAGCTTATATTATGGAAAACTTTAGTCAACTCAAGCTAGTTTGTGATTCATATATTTGCCCTCGGATTTTGGATTTTTATTTCTTATAAGAAGTCTCTCCTGGCATACTGTCCTACAATATCGTTCAGAAATTTCTGGTAAATTGATGAAAATACATTAATTTTTTTGGTGTAGTCATAGCAGTTATAAAACGCTTAGAAATTTTTTTTATATATGTATGAATCTCACGGCACAAGTTTTACTTAGGCGGGATTCATTCATTATTTTGGCTTGATATACGATATATATGGCTAGATATATGTTTTTAGGCTTATTGGATGTTCGGTATTGTGATATTTTTGTATTGAACTGTTTATTTCCTGGTGTACCCAATAAAATTCAAATTCAAATTTAAAGCATATCGTAAAAGATTATTATTAAATATTAGGTCATATAACAGGGATAGGTTTATTAAAAATAAATTTAACTAATCTTGAAATTGGAAAGGAACAATGAAACATCGGCTTGTTACTACAATTTTCTTACTTTATTCAACAGCAAAGCTATTCCTTCATACATGCAAAATAGTGCTTCACATTCTACTAGTTTCAAATTAGCCCCATTTTCTTCATCTTGATTGAAATTCTGCTACGAATAATGTGATAGGCGGTATACAGATACATACAACCTTTATCTGTTTGCTATTATCAGCTTTTGTGTTTTTATATTTGTAACATTATATATTCATGATGTTACTCCATTCTCAGGTATATCCCTTAGGGAGAGAAGTGGAGAGAATTGTTTTGCCTTATGTATAACATTAATCAATCCTTTCCAAGGACATACATTATTATTCAAATTGATTCTCTTAGGTAAAATGAAACGGTTGCAAGCAAAAAGGTACATCAAAATTTTTTACTAATTTTGTATAACAATCAATGTTTATTTTCTCTCAAATGAAAAAAAAACTCAATAAGTATCTGCTACTAATAACTTTTGGGGTT
This sequence comes from Anoplophora glabripennis, assembly GCF_000390285.2. NCBI lineage: Eukaryota > Metazoa > Arthropoda > Insecta > Coleoptera > Cerambycidae > Anoplophora > Anoplophora glabripennis. The sequence goes on along the minus strand of NW_019416350.1, from coordinate 2,082,040 downwards.
ATTGTCTCAAATCAAAAATTAGTTATTTAAACCTTTTTGTTAGTTAAGCCACAGAGTACCACTCTGTGGTTAAGCTTGTAATACAAAATTACAGTCACGCATAATCATCACACTAGCATTGTTTTTTGAATTAAATTAATTTTAATTACTGCCCCCCTAACAAATAAACAAACAAACAAACAAACAAACACAAATAAGCACACGCAAACAAACTAACACACACAAACAAACACACACACACAAATAAACAAACACAAACAAACACACACAAACAAATAAACAAACAAACACAAACAAACCAATACAAGCAAACAAACACACAAACAAATACACACAAACACACAAATAAACAAACACGAACAAACACACAAACAAACACACAAACAAACGCAAACGAACATACAAACAAACAAACACACACAAACAAACACGCACACCCTAACACACACACACACACACACACATGTACAGGGTGAACTCTATTCTCTCTCTATTTTAATTCGTAATAATATTTCAATTTTCTACTTCTGAGTAACCTATTTTAATTAAATAATAATACAAATTGTCAATCAATAACAATGTTATCATGACATTACCTGTCACTGTCACAGCCTACCATATAACATTGTCCATGAGTAATTAGGCCTCCACCGCCTAATTAGTGAGATTTAGTTAGAATACCTATACGCATTTATATTATAAAATTAGAACAGAAACAGCAATTTGGTATGATGGTAGATCTAATTGAATACTCCATACTGGTAAAACAGAAATTTATAAATCGACCCATCCATACTAAATTACCATACCGTGCTATAATAATAAACACATTTTTTGTAAATATTTCTTTATTAAAAAACAGGCTAAGAATTAAAAAATAAACTACAATTAAGATGTGTTAACATTACAAAAGAAACTAGAAATTGGTTAAAAAAGGTAAATGACATACAGATATACAGATTTATTATAACTGACACTTTAATATATGAACAATAAATATTTAAAACTTGTTACAATATACATATAAAATATTTTTTGCGCGTCCTTTTCTTTACTGAAACTTTGAGTTGGGTCAGCTAAGAGTTTATAAATACTACGAAAATAATATAAAATTTTTATTTTTTCGAAATTACAACTTACAAATTATGAGTATTGTAAAAGTATCAAAATTGTAACAGCAGTGTCATTAAACTTTAATACAATTTCTTGTAAAACTGATAAACTAGTATTATAGAGAATATATATCATATTGTTAAATGAAATTTATTATTGATGCAATAATAAAATCAATTTCATCAGAGTAAAAAGTAATATTTTTTTTCTGTCAGTGGTAAACACAACCTGTCATACAAGACATTGACATTTTTTTTAAGCGAGTAATCTTACGTTTCTATTTGCTTTAAATCAACTCTACCTCTTCCTTCTTCAAAGCGAATTTATTTAGATGAAAGAATTGATGATAGGCAATAGTCACCATGATACATATGATTATTAGCAATGCTATTACAATAACAGATAATAACCCTGTGTAATTAGGAAACTCAGTTATTTTTTCATAAGGACCAATTAATTTTTCTATTGTACTATCACTGATATCGTCGTAACGCGTTTTTTCGATATTCTTTGCATTTAAATTTTCTAAGTATCTGTAGAAATTGCTTGTTTTGAAGTCTTTGTTTAAATAATTGAACATGTCAGTTTTTCCGAAGTACTCAGTGGATTTATTTGTGTTTGAAATTTTTTCCAACTCTCTTGCGATACTTTTAAATGAACTGGCTATCTCTTCCAATTTTCCTTCATCTAACTTTTCTGTTTTATTAGTATTTAATCTAAAATTTTCGAAATATTTAAAGAAGCTAGTGTTTTTGAAGTCAGTATTGAGGTAATTGTACATTTCACTATTTTTAATATCCACTTTCATGTCGTTGGAATTTGATGTTACTTCGTGTAAAAGCTTTTTATTAAGAGCACTATAATCAACGTTTTGCGTGTAGTTAGAATTAATGGATTTTTTTAAACTTTCCAAATATTTGAAAAACTCAGTCTCTTTGAAATCTTGGTTGAAATATTTATACAAAAGAGTTTTCGTAAAATCTTCGTTGAAGAAACTGTTAAGTTTAGAATAGTCTAAATTAATTTCCGACTTTGAAATATTAACACTTGAGTTTTCGGAAGTTTCGTGACATTTGATACCGTAGATATTACTTTCATCTAGGAAATTTCCTTTGGAAATAAAGATATTCTTACGTTTCAGTTTGTACACAATGTTAACTAATTTCTGACAAGACCATGTATTGTTTATTAAATTTATTTCCCTTAAATGAGGCAATTGTTCGTATATAACAAACGTGTTAACATCGCTTATTTCGTTGTTTTGTATAAACAAATGTGTCAATTCACTCAGTGAATGGAACTGTGGTATTGCTTTAAAATTATTTTTAGAAATATCCAATACTTGTAAATTTACTAAATTGTCAAGAGTGCCGAATTTGAAATACGTTAGCTTATTTCCGGATAAGTTTAAATGTGTCAGTGAATTTAAATCTTTGAAACATGAATTTGGCACGGAAGACAGATTATTGTTGTCTAAATAAAGATGTTTCAAATTATACAGACCAAAAAATGTGTCAACGTTGAAAGATGATATTAAGTTAAAACTTAGGTAAATTTCCGTCAAACTTTTACTTAGCAAGTCGCTACCTAAGGTCTGTATACTATTGTAACTTATGTCCAAAACGTTAACATTGTCGTTTTTCTCGAAATTGTTTATTCTGTTATGACTCAATATTACAGTATTAGCTTTAGATGCATTGAAACCTGTTGTTTTGGATATATTATTAAACGAGAAATCAATGATTGGCGTTTCTTGTATCATCTCAAAATCCACAATTTCGATTTGATTATGACTTAAATTCAAGCTTTGTACCTTTAAACCATGGAAACTAGTAATATTGCTTAAATTATTGTAAGACACATCTAAAACAGACAACGATTTTAGAGAACTGAGTAATACTTCCCCTAGGTTCGAAATATTGTTATGCTTCAAGTACAACGTTCTTAAGCTAACTCCGGAAAAAGCGTGATTAGTGACAGTTTCTATTCGATTCCTTGATAAATCCAGTTTGTCCAACGTCGCTAATGTGTTGAATATTCCATCTGATATAGTTGTTAACTCATTTTGCCCTAGATAAATTTCCTTAAGTCTCTCCAGGTAATTAAAGGCTGCAGGCATAATAGTTTTCAACTTAACGTTCTCCATATAAAGTGTAGTTAAGTTCTTTAAATTTTTGAATGTCGACGTGGCCAGCTCTGGGACTTCTGAATTGACCACGTACAACGTCAGGGGATAAGAGAAAGGAAAGTCTTCTTCCTGTTCTTCATACGACTTTAAATCGTTACTTGATATGTTGTTGCAGCTAATAGTTTTTGAAATAACAGATTGATAATAACCACAATATGAATTTCTACAATAATATCTTCTTCCCAAATATTCCCTTTCGGTGTCTTCAGTACAGGTAATTTTGTTCGTCGAAGAAGGTTCTGGCGGTATTTGATAGGAAAGTTTTGCACACGCTAATATGCATGAGAGCAAAACTAGAATTTTACGTATCGCCCTGAAACAAGAAGATATTTCTCTTTTGAAGTGCACTGATTAATTTAGTTATTTGTAAAAAAATAGGTTTTCATAATAGTTAATATATGTTATATTTCTAATTTTTTGTATCTCTAAGTACGTAGGTGTACAATAAAGAAAAATTGTAAATAATTATTGCATTATAAATTTTTATTCTATAATATTTTTAATATTGTCTCAATAAAAAACAGTTTATTATAGTCCAATTAAATAAGCCTTTAAATCGAAATTTGGTCAACTTGGCTGAATTTTTTATATGAGTTAGTTTAAGGTATATTATAGCAATAAGTGAGAGTAATTTTTTGTTCAACCTCCGGCCAAGGGTGAAAAAAGATAAAACAAAGAGGTTTTTCAAGATAACTCAAAAAGGGTAAGGGTTAGAAAAAAAAGTATCATAAAAGTTGTAAAGCATACAATTCTACATAAAAGTGGCCTCTTGATTTTTTCTCGTACTATTAAAATTAACAGAGTTAGGGAGGCTAGAAGTTAAGGGAAGATTTCAGAAATTTAAAAAAATCAACAGAAAAATGAATGAATTTTGTAATTTTTTTTTCAATCTGCTCTAAAAAATGTAACTTTTCTTTTCAGAGAAATAGATATATTTTTTAATTTTTAATAATAAAGTTATAACAAAATCAAATTTTTAATCGTTAATTTTAATGATTTAACAAAACTAAAACAATGTTTTTTCTATACTATTCGATTGATTATTTAAAATAATGAAAAGTTGTCTTCGAATTTTTTTTTACGTTGGTTTCTTAGACAGCTACAAATTTATTTACCTTTTTATCTTCTGAATTTTATTTAGCTCCTACGACACTGCAAAGACAAAGACAAAAAAATCACGTTCGCTTTGTCGCACCATGGTACCGAAGTCGTGGTCATAGTATGCCTATGACAAAGATAGATTATTTCGTTCGCTATTGTCAATGCGCGTGCGTTAGTAAACGTGTGTTTCTTTGAATTATTCTTAGCTCAATATCCATTGTTAATTTCAAAAAGGTAAATATTAATGAGGACTAATATTTTTGAGATTAAATTTTGTAAAAGCTCGATATTTTTACGCATTCTTGTCTATGTAAAACGTGGAAATATATTTATTAATACTTGTAGACTTTGAATTGTATTAATAATAACATAGTGATAAGTGATAATAATATAAATATATATCATATAATTTTTTTGTCCAAAACATTAAGAGAACAAGAAATTTTCTTACAAGGAAACTATCCCAACCCGAACACTCCGATTTTCAAGATTTTTATATATGTTGTGGAACATAAAAGATTAAGAGACACGTATTTTTTTACCGACGGAAAAACATTTTTACAGGTTGAAATACATCCTCGAAGTTCGACCCCAAAATAGTTTTTTCTAAATATCTGGGGTTCTAATCAATATTTTGAAATGAAACAAAATGGAAATTATTTATTATAAAAAACAAATATTTCGGAAGTGATTCCGTGTTTGGGGGTTGCTATCCTTATTTTTTATTTCAGAAAAACTATATTTTTTTTATAAAAAATTCATATTTACTCAAGGAGAGTTAAAAATATGATTTATGTAAACAAATTGACAAAATTAAATTGACCTGTTTCGGGGTTTTCGTTAAAATTTCTTGTTTAAGGGGTGAACAACCCCTTAATGAGAAAAATGCCTGTACGATTAGAATTAACATTGTAAAATAAAAAAAATGCTTTTTCTCTAACCATCCGAATAATTTTTTCTTTTAGCCTAAAACAGATTTAAACGGATGCAAACTACCCCTCGTGTTCACCCCCAAAAATAATATTTCCGTGATAACTCGGATTCTAATCAATATTTTGGAATGAAACAAAATGGAAATTACTTCTTATAAAAAAAAACATATGTTTCACAAGTGATTCCGTGTTTGGGGGTTGCAACCCTTATTTTTCATTTCGGAAAAACTATAGGTATTTTTCAAATATTTTTTATGTATAAAAAATTCATATTTGCTCAAAAAAATTAAATATATGATTTATGTAAACAAATTTACAAAATTACGTTCTCTTTTTAGGGGGGTAAACAACCCCACCCCATAGTGTGCGAAAGATGTCTGTACGATTAGAATTAACACTTTACAATAACGGCCGATGAACCATGGGGACTTTCCGACCCTGTAATCTACGCCTACAACTAAGGATCTGCTTGTATCGCTCAATGTTGCGAGAAAGAAGCAGTATACGGAGGCGGCCAAGAGCGGCCAAGAAACACGGCGCGCGCGCCTTATTAACAATAAAAAAGGAATTATTTAAGAATTTTGGTAACACTAAAAATTGCAATTTTTAATATAGTTTATTGACGTTGAAAATGGTTAAAATCGCGTTTTTTTGAACAAAGAATTATTATATTAATAATTCTTCTATCTCGAAAGCGGTAGATTTTAGAGAAAAGTTGCATAGTGTCTTTTTTGTTCAGGATACCCCAAAAAAAAATTATTTCGAGTGAAAAAATTGGAGATTACGAATTTGTTTAAAAAAAATTGTTTAAACAATTTTTGACCATCCTCATTCGACCACGTCTGGCAAGATGCGGATATGTTTCAAGGATCATTCTTTTAGTAAGATATTGAAAAAAAATCGAATGAGAATCATGTCCATAGCGGGAGCGACGATACAGCCTGGACTATATGTTGAATTAGATGTACCTACCTACTAGGTATATCATATGATATTTTGATTGATTTAAAATAGATTTTTTTTATCAGGGAAGTGTTCAATTCGACTGAATTTTGATAACGTAACAATTGATTAAGACATAATGTGCATAGCTTGACCATCATATAGTGTTTGGCTGTTATTCGCAGACTGTAACAATTTTGATGAATCAAGTTTAAAGCACAAATAGAACCTATTAAATTAATTTGAATATCTTTATTATGCTTAAAACAGATTTAAATCAAATAACAACTGCATAATATTAGTGTTGCCTTCAAAAGTTTTTATAATACTGTTGAGTGAGTCCTATTTCCATCACAACGATAATACATACACGTAGATATCGGGGAGGGATGCCACTTTTGACCTCAATGTTTACGCCACTGACGCAATCGTAATTTAAACCCTAATTTTTGTTCCTTTGATAACTTTTGAGGTGAGTCGTATTAGTCTTAAATCGAAAAAGTGTACCAATTGGGAGACAATGACACTTAAAAATCAGAATGCACGACTTTTACAGTGGCGCACATGGTATGGTCTTATGGAAAAACTGTTTGTTAATCAATTTTCGTAAAATTTGATACATTGTTAAAACTTAAAATATTGTTAAACAATGGTGTTAATTTCTCGCGGATTGAAGGAAAATTATTTTAAAATAATGAATATTTATAAACTTTTTAAAGTGCTTTTTATTGAGTCCTATATATTACACAAAACGATAGTTTTTATATTTTTTAAATAACCAAAAAATTATCTACTATTCGATTTCATATCACATTTTTCAATTTTCTCGCCAAAACATCTACGCAATTGATGATAAATTTCTAATCAAAACTATGAAAGTAAATGAGACTATGAGTGTAAATTTGTTAAAAAACTAGAGATTTATAATTTTTTATATTTAACCACCGACATTCAGAATGTGTTTGGGTTTTGAATTTTGAAAATACTTTTTCCAAATTAGTTCTTTCTGGTAAAAGTAAAACTTTGTTTTGGATACTCATTATTAATCTCTTGCAAAATATTTAAAAATATAAATTATTAGCAAATCAGTAGGTAATTATTAAACAATAACTACATAGAACACTTACATGATTTTTCACTCAGTTCACTTCAGTCTTCCTTTCGCCACTTTTGCCTATTGAATAGTATTTTGCAACATAAGCATTTTATATACAGCTTATCTATGCACGAATATAACTTTGTTTCCGTCTGGCCATATTTAATGCCAGGGAGATCACATAAACCTTATTTTCTTTATTTACTTATTGATATCAATAGAAATTATAAAGGTCCAAAATTAGTAGGTACCAATGAAAAGTAAACGTATTAAACAGATAAGTGTAATTATAGCAGTTCCCTTATCTTAGAAACATTCAGATAAGTAAAATGTATTTGATCTTGAAATAATTTTAGAATTAGGAGTTGTAAAAATTACGTCCAAATTTATAAACATTAGGTATACTTATCTACGAAATATTAATCCAACGCGATTTTTACCAAAAAATGTCTGTCGTTCATTCTTTATTCATTCAAAAATATTGTACAACCGATAATGAACAATGAAAGTAAGAATATTTAAATTATAGATTAAAATATAACAAAAAAAATATAAAATAGTTAAAAAATATATGACATACTTACCAATTTAAATTCTAAAAACAGGCTTATTTTAATTTTTGTTCAGTTTTCATAAGAAGCAAAGTATTTATGTTTATTAATGGGTAATTTATAGAATGTTTTATATGATTTTTTAACAATGACAATATGAAGCGTATTTAAATAGTGTAAATAGAGTTTTTAATAAATACTAACATTAAATAAAACGAGTATTTTATTATAAACGTTACTTTTTACTTATCATTTAAGTTACCTATAATCAAAGTCCGCTCTGCAAAAAATATAAAAAATTATGAGTATGTACAGGGTGATTCACCATATATTGACCCCCCCTTTAACTTTTTTATTTTAAGAGCTATAAAAAAATATTAAATATAAAATTTGCACGATTTTTTATGAATTTTTCGAAAATGATAGTAGAAAAACAAATGAAGTCCAAACAAAATGTCCGCGGATGTTAACTTTGTTAAGTTAAATGGAACACCCCGTATATTTTTACATATTTGGATAGAACTTTCCCTGTAGAGCATAGCCATATAGGGTTTGTTGGGTCCATCTCTAACAATAAGCAAGATACTTTTAAAAAACGAAAAGAAGGTTTTTTATTAAGAAAATAATACATCTTGTAATTGTTAGACCTCTTTCAGGCATTTCTGACTTTTTTCCAATTACGTAAGGATTTACAGATTTAGTTATAATATATTTTGACATATCGGACATTGATATGGTCCAAAATGCGTATAGGTAATGTAACGAAATATCACTAATTAGGACGTGAGAGGTCTAATTACTCATGGACATTATAATGATAGGTCGTAACAGTGACAGGTAGTACACAGAAGTAGAAAATTATTTAGAATTAAAATAGAGTATGCAGAATAACTTTGCTCTATTTTAATTCCTATAATATTTCAATTTTCAACTTCTGTGTAACCCATTTTAATTAAATAATAATACAAACTGTCAAACAATAACAATGTTGTCATGACATTACCTGTCACTGTTACGACCCAGAAATGGCTGAAAAAGGTTTAACAATTACAAGATGTCTTATTTTTTTAATAAAAAACTGTCTTTTCGTTTTTTAAAAGTATCTTACTTATTGTTAGAGATGGACCCAACAAACTCCATATGGCTATGCTCTACAGGGAATGTTCTATCCAAATATGTAAAAATATACAGGGTGTTCCATTTAACATAACAATGTTTAACATCCGCGGCCATTTTGTTTGGACTTCATCTGTTTTTCTACTATCATTTTCGAAAAATTCATAAAAAATCGTGCAACTTTTATATTTAACATTTTTTTATAGCTCTTAAAACAAAAAAGTTAAAGGGGGGTCAAAATATAGTGCATCACCCTGTACATGCATGCATAATCTTTTCAAAAATATAATTTTATTTCCACTAGAGATTGGTCACCTATAAAATGCATAATAAATATGAAACGCAATTCATTTCTCGTTATTATTCTAATAACAAGATGACTGATACTCTCTGTTAATCCCAGAAAGAAACATCAAAATATGTGTGTTATACCGGGTGATTCAGTTTGGTATTCGCGGCCCTGATCTCTTTTATTTTAACAAATAGCTATAACAAACCCTATATATTTTTAAATCGCCGCTCAAACTCTATCAAATGACATTATTAGATCGTCTCCATGGTAACATATGTCAAAATTGCTATAGTCAACTGTTTTTGTTCAAATGGCACACTATATATTTTTTTATCAATTCTGGAAGATATTTTATTTCTGCGTTCAACTATGTAAGGAAGTCTATAGTTTCATTAGAAATATTGCTAGAAAAACAGCAAAAAAATGCATCCTACTTTTCGTAGCTTTATTCTGAAAAATGATAGCCAACTGCGAAAACAAGTTACTATGTTTTTTTAAAGTAACATATTTTATTTTCAATACGATAATAATATAACAATTTAAAACAATATTTATTTCAAATGTTAAAAATGACCTCCATTTGCTTCCAAACACAGAATAGCTCTGTTTATCACTCTCTCTCTACAAATACATTCTAGTGTTTCTTCATTAATCTTCGACATTCTACTCTTATTCTGTTTTTAAGGTCGTCAATATCATTTAAAGGCAAAAAGTAAAAACTTTTTTTTTTAGGTAACGCTAAAGAAAGAAATCTATAGGAATGAGATCCGGACATCTATAGCAGGCCATTTAACATCTTTATCGAATGTTCTTTATCTCTTACCCTTCTGGGTTTAAAAACTCTTCATTTCTTTTGAAAACCGTCTGCTGCCAAATTCCTGGCGAACTTTCCGAAAATTTTATCCGATGGAAGTTGTCTTTGCGGAAAACGATGTTGGTATAAATACCTGGCAACTTTAGCCTTCTTTCAACACTCTCCATAAATGAAAATCATATCTAGTTTTTCTCGGTTACTATAAGTAACCGTAATGTTATAGTAATAATAATTAGTTATAGATAGAATAGGTAGGTACAAAATGTCAATTATTTTGAAACATCGTTATTTAGAAACGTCAAAATTCAGTTGTTTCCGCAGCTGGGCTATCATTTTTCAGAATAAAGCTACTGAAAATAGGGTTAATCTTTTTTGCTGGTTTTCTAGCAATATTTCTAGTGAAACTATAGACTTCTTTATATAGCTGAATGCAGATAAAAAATATCTTTCAGAATTGATAAAAAAATATATAGTGTGCCATTTGAACAAACACAGTTGACTATAGCAATTTTAACATATTATGTTACCATGGAGACGATCTAACGATGTCATTTGATAGAGTTTGAGCGGCGATTTGAAAATATATAGGGTTTCTTATAGCTATTAGATAAAACAAATGAGATACGAGGCCGCGAATATCAAACTGAATCACCTGGTATATTTCCAAGATACAATTTTTTTTATATAAAATAAAAAATATATTTATACTGAATATTATATTCGTTGTGGGATAATATATCTGTTATTTTTAGAATATGTATGTTAGTTTACCACATTGTACCCATTATAAAATTTAACATAGATATAGGGTATGTAAACAGTGATGACATTACCACGTCATTTTTGAAATTATAATGTGCTCATTCAGTAATATTTAAATCAAAAACTTATTTTCACATATTCTTTGAGCACTTAACATCCTAAATATGTAGTGAAAATATTGATAACTATTATTATTAACTATGATCGATAATTTCTAATTACCCGACGCGACGCGACGGCTCTATGCACTTTAGCCAATAAGTATTACTCCAAGTTATTTATTTGTAATATAGTTTTAGTTTTTTTCCTTATTTATGGTATAACTATTTTTGCGTAATCAAATATTGCATACTGAATATAGCAGATAAATAAAAAATACGCATCACTTCAATTGAATACTCCGGGGCATGTCGATTTTTTTATAAAAATATATTTTTGCAAATATAGGTTTAAAATGTACTCTTCTAGTACAAATATGAAATCTGAGCTACAAAATAAAAGCACTTATACTGTGCTGTACACCAGAGCAAGAACGGGACAAATTACTTATCAGTTATTTCCTGTTTGCACCACCTACACGTTGATTTTTAGTGCTTAGTATTTGCTTTGGCCATTTGTTTACTTTAAATATTACAGTTTTTATAAATATATAAGATATTTAATAATCTCGTACAAGAACAACTATTTGGGATTCACATCTTCCATTTGGGATAAATTTAAAAATAAATAAAATATTTCCTTATTTCTTGCATCATAAATGAAAAAACTAACGTAAAAAAAGAAATACATATACTGTCCTCTCTCTCACATTTAGGATAAAACTGTATTACGTTTTCTCTCATACAGTATCTAACAAAAATGGCAATATTCAATTAGGTACGTCATTGCGTGAGAAAAGGGACGATATGCATGTGAGACCTAATCAAGCTAGCTGTTAACGTGTGGTATGGCGTCACAATATGGCTTCCCTTTGTATTTCCGCGCTCCATTGTCATTTATTGTTTTGAGGGAAAAATTGTTGAAAAAAAAAATCTGATTTTTTGCGCATCAACTAACTGCGAAGTGTACTTTCTGAATAATAATTATAAATATGCTAATTAAGTCCATTACCTACAACTTTATTAAGAAAATACAGATACTAAGTTTTTACACAAATAGGTAAATAAAAAAAAAAATTTAAATATTACCCACATATGTATATTTTGACTCATGTAGTGTTGCAATCCAAATACAGTGTGTTAAACATAAAAAATTTAACTTTTTCGGAATTATAAGACTGCATAACGATTTTCTAATAAATTGCTGAACGGATCAATTTTTATTTCGAGGTAAATTTCATTATGAGCATGTTTTCTTTTGAAAAATTCTTGGATTTTTTTTTATATACTTTTCGCGACAGAAAATTTTAAAAAATCTTAAATTGCTCAATTAGAGAGATGGACAACATCACTTTAATATCAAGATCATTCACCTCAAAATAAAATTGATCTCTTTCAGAAAAATTTTAAAAACTTACCATATAGTATACAGTATATAGAATACACACTATTACAGCGAAACTCAAATTATTTCTAAACCAGACTATAATAAAAACTCACGGGAAAAATATTTTTTATAAAAACTTGTGCCAGATCCAGCTTTTGTAAAAAATATTCTCTCGTTTTCAATATGATGAAATATTCAATCAAAAACTATTATTTTAAGCAACATTCAATTTTATTTATCTTTCGTCCGTACTCTGTTAACAATAAAAATATATTTCCTGGTACCATTTGGTATAGACTAATGACAACTACATAATTAAAAGTCTATACATGCCTATTCCATCTACATGACAAAAAAGTATCGGGTGTCCCAAAATTCACGCAGGATTTGAATTTTGCGCCATTTGTGCAGTATAATGTTGCCAACGAAAAAAAAGACAGCGTGACAGCTGACAGTTCATGGTTATTAGAAATATTGATTTAACTTCATTAACTGTGAAGAGATGAAATTAAAAATTCATGGAGACTGGATCACTTAGCGGTCTTAAATACTTTGGCCGTCCTTAAATTTGACATTTCGAAAAGGTCTTTAAAGCGTATGCTCACGAAAGATTTGCTTCTTCATTCTTGCAAACTCCAATTGACTGAAGAACTGACCCCTACTGTCTACGCAGAGCGAAGAGAGTTGCTGAATGGATTAGGGAGCAAGTGGATGCTGATTTTCCGAACAAAATCATCTTCAGCGATGAGGCTCATTGTCATCTTTATGGCTTCATTAATCGACAAAATTGTCGCATTTGGCGTTTAGAAAATTCACGACTGGCTGTTGAGAAACAAATGCATCCACACCGTGTCACTGTTTGGTGCAGATTATGGTCTGGAAGCATCATCGGACCATTCTTCTTCAAAAATACGGCTGGTTAAGCAATAACAATGGTGGCTCTCTATCGCGATATGATAATCTAGTTTTTGTGCCTAAATTGCAAGATATGGATGTAGACGACATGTGGTCTCAACAAAACGGTATACATGCCCACAGTCCTAGAAACAATTAAATTACTGTATAAGTGATTTCCTGGTCGTGTTTTGATGATTAGTTTGGCCTCCTAGATCATGCGATTTTTTCATTAGGGTTTTTGAAGTCTTAGGTTTCTGCCAACAAACTTACGGCGACTCACGCCTTTGAAGAAACTGAGCGTTACATAAATGAAATTTAGCCGTATTTACATATACAGGGTGTTTCAGAAAGACCTCCCGTAAATACAGGGGGTGATAGTACGACAAAAAAATAAGAATTTTTTGTCTTATGAACTATCTCCTCTTGTTTTCGAGATACAGAGCGACAAAATAAAAATTTTTGAATAGAATTTTTACGAAAATTTCCAAACGGTGCGAAATATTTTTATGAAATATGGTATTCATATGCATAAGGATGCCAAATACGCTGGTCTAATTATTTTTTGGAATTTCATAGAGGGCGCTAGTTATGCTACATTCCATTACATTTTAAGTTCAAATTATTTTAAGGTTAGATTTTTTACCATTCGGGCTCCAACTAATAATGTAAAATATATCAAAATTTTGATATAAAGTTAATTAGAGTTAAAAATATTACTAAGAATGTATGCGTTGTTTATGAGACAGAGAGCAATAAGTTTTGACATAAACTTACTTTGAGAAATGTCAGTTATTTTGTACACCGTAATATTGTAAGTGTTTAATTAAAAGCCCTTTTTTTCGAAAACCGTCTACATTACGAAGGTCTAACAAGAGTACATTATTTTTAAAAATTGTACATTAGAAATTGGAGCCCGAATGGAAAAAACCTATCCTTAAAAAAATTAGAACTTAAAATGTAATATGATTGTAGTATAACTAACGCCCTCTATGAAATATACAAAAAATAATTAGCCAGCGTATTTATCACCCTAAAAACCGCGGAATACCAAAGCAAGTAGTCCTGTAGCCAGGGGGGTCCCAATTGCCTCCTTCATTTAGATGGAGATACCCAAGTGTTTTTTGTGTATTTTGAGCTGCAGAACACGAATTTTTTGGGTAGAAGTTTGCCCGGATGTCGATAAGTTTTTTATTAACAAAAAACTTGCAAAATACTGAGAACTTAGTTTTTGGTAAAAAGTACTTTCTTGTTCGTGGACCCATTTTAAGAAGAAAATGTCTCTTGCAATTTTTTTGTTAAACGGATCGTTTTCGAGATAAACGCCGTTAAAAACTGGAAAAATGCAATTTTTGCGATTTTCAATTGTTGATAACTTTTGATTGAATAGGTATTTTGTAATTCTGCTGACGGCGTTTGAAAGTTCACGTTAAATACTACAAATTATGAGCAATTTCAGTGTGAAAATTTGTTTTTTTCCACTGTTACTTGAAGCTATAAATAAATAGCGATTGAGCGTTCAGAAGGGTGCGCCGCCATGTATGTAAAAGAGCGGTTGACTTCTTACAGGCGTTTAATACACGATCTTGACGCCTACTCTTCATTTCTAGACCAAAGAAACAATGAAAACTGAACGAAACATTAACAATTTAATGAATATTTGCAATGTTACAATAATTAAAATTAAAAATTTTTTGACAAATACCTAATGCAAAGATCTGATTTAATTAAGCTATTCATCTTGTAACATGAACGTTAATAATTCTACATCTTCAGTGCAATTTTGAAGCGCGACTACAAACAAGTTTTAAAAATAAATGACAATCGTTTAAAACAAAATGCATTAAAGAGGCTCGGAAAATTTGAAATATCAAAGATATAATGTTTGCATGGTTAACTCTAATTTGCTTTGTAAACATTATTATACGATTTATATGAAAAAAATTAGCGAAATTATATTAGTTTTATTTATAAACGATAATAAAAAAGTTTATACTTATATTAAGAGCATAACATTGTAGAATTTAGGTGTTTTTATAATTATTATTTTTTAAACTTGTATAATAATTTTAATTATTGTAATATTGCAAATTTTCATTAAATTGTTAATGTTTCGTTAAGTTTTCATCGTTTCTTTGGTCTAGAAATGAAGAGTACGCGTCAAGATCGTGTATTAAACGCCCGTAAGAAGGCAACCGCTCTCTTACATACATGGCGGCGCACCCTTCTGAATTCTCAATCGCTGTTTGTTTATAGCTTCAAATAACAGTGGAAAAAACAAATTTTCACACTGCAATTACTCATAATTTGTAGTATTTAACATGAACTTTCAAACGCCGTCAGCAGAACTACAAAATACCTATTCAATCAAAAGTTATTAACATTTGAAAATCGCAAAAATCGCATTTTTCGAGTTTTTACCGGCGTTTATCTCGAATACTATGCGTTTAACAAAAAATTTGCAAGAGACATTTTCTTCTTAAAATGGGTCAAAGAACAAGAAAGTACTTTTGCCAAAAACTAAGACCTCAGTATTTTGCAAGTTTTTTGTTAATAAAAAACTTATCGACATCCGGGCAAACTTCTACCCAAAAAATTCGTGTTCTGTAACTCAAAATACAAAAAAAAACACTTGTGTAATTCCATCTAAATGAAGGAGGCAATTGGGACCCCCTGGCTACAGGACTAAAGAGGAGATAGACATATAGTTCATAAGACAAAAAATTCTTATTTTTTGTCGTACTATCACCCCCTGTCCCTGACGGGAGGTCTTTCTGAAACACCCTGTATGAAACGGTCATGGAAAGTTTCTGTTAGAGTTTGTATGTGCCGGCAAAACCGTGAATGTCATTTACCTGATATGCTATTCCATACATAACCCTGTACTGTATACTTTATGAGTTGATACAAAATTTACAATTTTTAATCGAAAACCTGCGTTTTCCATCAAAATTACTTTTTGCGTGAATTTTTGAACACCCTTTATGTGCAAACAAAACATTTCCCATCCGCATGTCAGAAAAATCTACAGGTTTGATCTGACGTGCGGATGTAAAATGTTTTGTTATTGTACAATATATTTATAACGTGTGGATGGAAAAAATTGCAGCGTTTTTTTAAATGCATATATTACTGTTGTTAGTACAGTGTGTAACTGGCATTACAAAGACAATCTAATATATATAAAGGATACTTTCCTACTTTTGCTAAAATTATATTAATTCCACTTCCTCTTTCCTCTGCAAAACATATTTATTTCCTCGAAATATCAATCGATAAGCAGTAAATAATATTACAACTAGGATTAGCATTAAAAATGTAGCGTTCAAGTATAAAATAAAAACGGGATATTCATTTATTTTTAGCGGACTAACCAACTGATCCGCTCTACTGTCATTAATATTTTCTGAATGTATTTCCGTGACAGACATTTTATTCAAACTCTCCAAGTATTTAAAGAAGTTACTTTCTTTGAAATCTTTGTTGAAATAATTATACATATTAGATTTTTCAAAATCAATCGTAGGCGAGTTATTTACATTTAAAATATTTTCTAATTCTCTGGAGAAATTCCTGAAAGAATTTGATATCTCATCCAATTTACTGATTGTTAACTTCTCTGACATACTTATGTTTTGTGTTTGGTATACGAAATTCTCTAAATGTTTGAAAAAACTGCTGTTCTTGAAGTCTTTATTAAAATAATTGTACATTTCGCTGTTTTTAAATTCTCCATAAATATCCTTCGAATTTAATTTAATTTCTTTTAACATTTTTTTGACAGCATTGTCACTGATACTTTGTTCAAAACTAGAATTACTTGATTTTCTTAGACTTTCTAAATATTTAAAAAAATCACTGTCTTTAAAGTCTTGATTGAAATATTTGTATAGAATAGTTTTAGTAAAATCTTCGTTAAAAAAACTGTTAAGCTTAGATCTGTCTAGATCAACTTCATAATCTGAAATATTTATAACACCTGAATTGTTAAAAGTTTCGTAACATTTGATTCCATAGATATTGCTCTCTTCCCAAGCATTTCCATAAGGAAAAGAAATTCTCCTACTTTTTAACTTGTGCACGATATTAACTAGTCGTTGGCAAGACCACGTATTATTACTTAAATCAATTTCAACTAACTTTTCCATATGGTCAACTAAATCATCTGTGTTAATATTACTGATTTCATTGTTTTGAAAAAGCAGATGTGTCAATTTATTAAGCGAGTGAAATATGTACTGCGGTAGTTCTTTGAAGTTGTTATTAGAAATATCCAATATTTGTAATTGTTTTAAATTGTCAAATGTCCCAAATTTGAGCTGTGTTATTTCGTTTCCCGACAGATTTAGATGCGTCAAAGAGGTTAAATCTTTAAAACAAGAATTTGGTATTGAAGAAAGGTTGTTATTATCCAGATAAAGATGAGTTAACTTATACAAACCAGAAAATGTGTCGGGATTTAAAGATGATATAGAATTGAAGCTTACGTAAAACTCTAGCAGTATAACATTTAAAAAATCTATTGTCTCGACATTATTATAACTGATATCCAGAATACGAGTACTACCGACATACTTATAGTCGTTTGTCAGAAAGTTGTCTAATCTGTTGTGACTCAGTACAATTTTATAGGAATTAGACAGGTTAAAATTTGTTACTTCTAGTATTTTGTTGAATGAGATATCAACAACTGTTGCTCTAGTTTTCGAGAAAATCTCAAAATCTACAGATTCAATACTATTATGACTTAAATTTAAACTTATAATTTGTAAAGAGTTGAAGCTGCTAATATTTTGCAAATTATTATGTGACAGGTCTATAGCAGACAAATGAGAAAGGGAATTTATTAACATTTCTCCTAAGACTGAAATACTATTGTCGCTAAAGTTCAAATTATTCAAGGTGATACCAGCAAATGCGTCATCTGTAACGGTTTCTATTCTATTTCTGGATAAATCAACCTTTTCTAATGTTGTTAAAGAATTAAATATTCCGTCCGATATGGCTGTTAATTCATTTTGTCCCAGATAAACCTCTTTTAATCTTTCCAGAAAGTTGAAGGCTCCGGGCGTTATTTTCTTCAGTTTTATGTTTTCCAAGACTAGCACAGTGACATTCTTGATATTTTTAAAAGTAGATGTAGGTAGCACTGGGATTTTAGATTCAGTTACTTCTAATTTTAAAGGATAAGGAGGGCCATCTTCCACCAATTCTCTATAAGTCATCAAGTAATCAGCAGATATTTCCCTGCAGCTAATTGTTTTGTCAATAACAAAGGTAAAAGGTCTACAATAGCCATTATATTCGAGCACATTGCCCCACTCATCTTCCAGATGACTACAAGTTGTCCTTTCATAATTTTGTTTTAAGGCATTTTCGCTACATTTTGGATCGTAGTAGTACCGGCGGCAGGAAATTGACAGAATACAAGCTGATACGTAAAGGAACACTATTAAAACAGGCTGCATCGTCCTGCAACAAGGTTATATATAGAAATTCGTTACAATAAATTATCCTTGTGCCTCACTCTATTATTTTAGATAAATCCCCCAATATCTTCGTAATACCCAGATATATCGTTTTATAAGAATACGTAAACATATACACTGAGTGATATTTCACACAAATTTATTACTCAAAAATGTATCAATTTCTGTCCACACCCGATTGAATGAAATATTTACTCTATTAATATGAGAACATCTGAAATTTTATGAGTGAAACTATTGCAGCAGATTATGCCCAATACGGAGTGTCCAGGAATTGGGGGGCAACCTTTCGGATTTGGGTAGATGTTGCAAAAAGAACGGCGCAAATTTATATGATGATTAGTTCTTCTTCAATTTTTCGGTATAACTGTTTTGTTTCTTATTAAGTTTGTATAACCACTGCGTCATTTCTGTTCTGAATGTATTCAATTTACCGATAACTCGCCCTGCGATCGATTATTGCGATTCATGCAACAATTTGGTCATAAATTCTTAAGACAAATTTGGGGGACCCGTATTTTTTTCTTTTTGTCAACTGGCCCCCTGTTTCGCAGTTACAGCCCTCTGAAATCTGCCCCTAAGAAGTCTTTTTATATCCCAAAACCATGTTGTACGAGAAACACTAAATTTGGTACACAGAGGTTTTATGACATGTGGAATCTCACCATGCTACGCTTTTTGACGAGAAACCCCCTTAAGACACTTTTTCGTAGGCCCCCTTGTCTTTGAAACCAGAAAAATTTGGTCGCAAATAAGATTTTTTTTTAATTATTAGTTAGCTAGAAAGCCATTGAATTTAGAAACTTTTTTGTCTCTTGATATTTGTTTCGTAAAACGCAATGTTTTTGAGGAACATGGTGAATTACGATATGCATTCGATCACATTTTGACATTTTTCTCGAAAACATTGCATTTTACGAAAAAAGTATAAAGAGATACAAAGTTTCTAAATTTAATGGCTTTCCAGTGGACTAATAATTTTTAAGAAATTTAAATATGCGACCAAATTTTTTAGACTCCAAAGACAAGGGGGCCCACGAAAAATTGTCTTAAGGTGGTTCCCCGCAAAAAAACGTAGCACCATCAGATTCCACATGTCATAAAACCCCTGTGTACCAAATTTAGTGATTCTCGTACAACAGGGTTCTGAGATATAAAAAAAAGTTTATTCTTAGGGGACTTCAGGGGGCTGTAATGCCGAAAGAGAGGGCCTCTTAGCAAAAATAAAAAATACGGGTCCCCTAAATTTGTTTTAAGACTCTGTGACCAAATATTGTTGCATGAATTTCGTGACACCCTGTATAACGCCTTCGATCAACTTTTCCCTGAAAAAAAAAAAAAATATATATATATATTTTTCTTACTCTTTCAATTACTTGTTTTTAAATTTGTTTATTTTTAAGATTTTCATGTTCTTTTAAGTGAAAAAAGTGTACTTGTTTGTTACTGGTAAAATTAACCATTTTTAAGATAAACGAATTTAGTGTGAATATCTGATACGATATTTGTCACATAGTCCATTGAAATGTTACATTTTTTTGGGCTTAGCGTGCAAAAGTCAGAGCACGCAATTTTATTTTTTGGATGTCAAGAGGGAGTTAGTGTACAGTTAAATCCATGTTTGTGGGGTCGCAACCCTTGAGCGTCGGCCGCCATCTTGTAAAAAGGGCTGTGAATGGTTTTTATACTACTACTTACTATATCGGCCAAACTATTCCTCGCAGAGAAAATTTGTAAACACATTTCTTGTTGCAAATTAAATTCTCTACAAATTTAGTTCCGTAACTTTTAGTCGTAGAACCAAAAATAGCAAAGTTATTAACGAAAACAGATAATTTGGGAAGAAATTTTCTTTTGGTCGTTATAACTTTTTTTCTGGTCATTTTACAAAAAAATTACGTCAGAGCATTTTGATAGAGGGGTTTTCAAGGAATAATTTCCATTACAAACTTTTTTCAAATTTTATTTATTAATTAGGGTTTTACAGCGATGCGAAACTTACACTATTCTCCAGTACTAGTAAGTATACATTAATATGAATGATTAGGCATAGTTTTCTCTCATCTTTCCATTATTTTTATAAGAAACATTTTAATGATTTATATTGCAATGTTGTTAATTAGTTATTGACTCTTTTCCCCACCCCCTACGGGGTAGAGTCTGGTGGCGCGTTTTTTTTACGTCGTATCCCTAGTATGTATTTCCCAATCTACTGTGTCCTCAGTCTCTTTGATGTGCCAGGCTGCGACTCAGGATCTGGTGGAGCTTCCGATATTGAATTGTCGAGGAAGGATGGAGAATGAAGTGGCGTCATTGTTGGCAGTTCATCTTCAAAATCATTTTCCTCGATCAATTTTGATATCTCCATTATGTTGCTGCATGTCTCCCCAGAACAATTCAGGCACACTGCAGAACATTTGAGGCCTGCCTTCCGACATCCACACATTGCTCCACAGTTTCCTTTGCATCGGCAGAATATCAACTTTAGAAGCTCAGGGGGTGCTGGAGGTTTTGAACTTTGAATAGGCATCAATATTTGTCCATACTTTTTCCAGCCCCAGTCTTGAGGGTCGTTGTAATTCCCGAGCCACGACTGGACCTGATGATAGACTCGGAGGCTGTGCAAGCGGGCTGTGTCTTGTGTTGGAGGAAGTGAAGACAAATTAAATGTATTCTTTGTCACTGACTTGGCGAATCGTTTATATCTAAGACTGTCCAGAGAATCATCATCTTTATTGCCACCATATAAAGAGATGAAAAAACGTTCGCCAACGGCAGTGAGCAAAGTAGGGTCGACTCTCTCATTGAGGAATAACGCTGTTCCACTAGCTAACTCAGGACGTGTCTCCAGGGTTGCGAGAAATTTCATTTTACCGATGTTGTAAGCTGCTGAAGTTGTGTCACATCCTGAGAAGGCATGGAGAAACAACAGATTATCCGCAATGACTTCTCCGTACATAAAACTTGACGGACAATATAATTGTTCGGCTGTACGTCCTTTCGATGGTTTAAAAAAATATATATTTGAATGTGTTCTTCCAAATGCCGTGAGCAAGACAAGAATGTCGATATCTACTAAGCTGGGAACATCAGCTATGCGATTAGCAATGCCCGTTGCAACATCGTCGGTACGTTTGTTTATGAGGTCCATAATACTTTTTTTATTACCGTCATTACGTACATTACAAACCCGCCGTTGTCGTCTCTGTTGTCGCTTACTCTGATCCTGAAACGCTTCCGCGCAAATGAAGCAATTGTTCACAAAATCAAAGCTTGTGTCTGGATCTTCTGAAACTGAAGATGATAAACTGCTGCTGCTGAAACGATTAACGACATTATCCGTTCGACTGTCGCTATAATAATGATAACATGGTATATGTGACTTCCGAAACATTTCGTAAAAATTATTCATTATCCTCGTCATTTTTTGTTATTGCTCGATCAAGTAAGGTTTTCACTCCTTTCATCTTCACAGTTCTGAATTTACTTTCTCATAAAGGTTTTTTTACAAATAAAACAATCACTCATGATGGAATAACACTATATGAACGCTTAAAAAAAGTCAAAATGCTTATCACAAAATTCAAAATAGCTCTCACAAAACTCAAAATCTTGTCCACAAAATTCAAAATACTGTCCACAAAACTCAAAATACTTTTCACAATTAAATATGTCACGCACGCACGTGGTAGCACAACTGGAAGAAAACTTTGAAGGACGCCTCCTATGCCTAATCATTCATATTCATAGTTTCGCATCGCTGTAAAATCCTAATAAATAAATAAAATTTGAAAAAAGTTTGTAATGGAAATTATTCCTTGAAAACCCCTCTATCAAAATGCTCTGATGTAATTTTTTTGTAAAATGACCAGAAAAAAAGTTATAACGACCAAAAGAAAATTTCTTCCCAAATTTTTATCTATTTTCGTTAATAACTTTGTTATTTTTGGTTCTACGACTAAAAGTTACGGAACCAAATTTGTAGAGAATTTAATTTGCAACAAGAAATGTATTTACAAATTTTCTCTGCGAGGAATAGTTTGGCCGATATAGTAAGTAGTAGTATAAAAACCATTCGCAGCCCTTTTTACAAAATGGCGGCCGACGCTCAAGGGTTGCGACCCCACAAACATGGATTTAACTTTACACTAACCCCCTCTTGACATCCAAAAAATAAAATTGCGTGCTCTGACTTTTGCAACCTCAAATGTAACTTTTCAATGGACTAACATCTCAGTAGTAATAAATATATGAAAACAATATCGTATTCAGTAGAATACGGTGGTATTTTTATAGCTAATCGTTTTTACCACGACAATGGTTCATTTTAAAGATAATAGGCATGTATACCTTTTTCACTTAGAAACTGACAGAAATTATCCAAATTTTGGAAACAAAAAAATTATAATGAAAAATCGATTTTCATCTCTCAGCTTCAAGAATTAATAACATTACCAAAGAAAATTGTATTAATTTATTATAGTATTTTTACAAATCTACCCAAATCCGATGATCGCCTACAAATTGCCTGGAGATCCTGTATATTTCATTTTTACTGATAACTGATAATGTGATTAAATTTCAGCATTTATTATTTAGATGTAACCTATAACAAATGTAATATATCTTAATAAAATTTATTGAAACACCTAAACTAAAAGGCAGGCAATAACCAAAGAGGAAGTAAAAATTCGAATTCGGAAACATATTTTATTGAGGAAACATTTTAGTGAATTTATCACATACTATCCAGACTCGGTACAAAATTATCTAATATTGTTATTTAACAAAAAATTATGTTTTAATTTAGTACAGAGGTTAATGACCACCGCAAGATGGTCTTTATAAAACAAAGCGTTTCAACAAACAAGTTTCAAATTAGAACAAATTTTTTTAATTCTAAAACTACATAAATATTTAATGAAACCTACTGTTTCCCATTCCTGACATAATAAATATTATATATAGACAAAAATTGTATCGGCTATTTAAGAAAAATAAAGAAAATGTGGTACAAGCATTGTATAAATACCCTTTTTATTACTCATGTGGGATAAGTCCTATCTTTTCGTTTGTTTTTTAGGTCGATAAATAGCTGTATGCCTACTCGATTTATTTGCGTGGTAATTACACTTGTTCCCCACTACCGGGGCTTCGTCCCTTGACCCTAAAATTTCACCGCATTCTTAATAAAAAATAGTATGTGCAATTCGTGGGCAATAGACAAAAAAATAACTTACCGCACTTATTGTGCAATTCGCTCAAGCCTGGGCAATAGACAACCGCACGAATTGCACATACTATTTTTTATTACGAATGCGGTGTATCTGCATCACTCTCTGGTACAATTATAGGACTTCTAATCATGTTTTCACAGGATTTAATTTATTTATTTTCAGATTTTTATTCAGTTTAGGTTGACATAAGTAACTATCAACTGTCATTTAAATGTCACTTTATAAAAATAATATTTTCGAGTTCTAGGCTATAGCATGTATATACAGGGTGATTCAGAACTTATCCAAAAAAAAAAAATTCTGGATATACAAGGGACCCTTACAAATACAATTTTGTAAAGAAAAAGTCGAAAAGGGCAGTTCAAAAATGATTTGAAAATACACTTCTGCACGGCATTGAAAACTGGTCCACTGTAAAACCTGACCTCGCACAATGCGACAGGCATGGCGGTGTGATAAAAACGGACAAAAACTTTCGCAAGGAAAGAAATGTAAATAGAATTTTATCGCACCTATTTTATATCGGCAAATTAAACTGCCTTTGCTTTTATTAATTAATGAAATTAATTTGTGTTTTTAAATAATAAAATCATTTAACATACCCCATGTTACAACAATTGTTCAAAATTTTATCCACCAGTGTAAACACATTTGGGTCCGTTGTACTCAGTTTTTACGAACTAACACAAATGTTATCTTGTTTCACCATAACACAAATGCTTCACCATAAATTAAAACGATATTCATCAACTCCGAGTACACGCAAACCATTTTTAACACTAACTACCTATTTTTGACACTAACTACTAAAAACCCATTGTAAACATCACAGATAACAGGCAAATATCGCAACGACGATTGCAAAATCCGAATGCAGTATTCGGAGTCGCTGAGGCCACGTGGCGAATGACGCTAGAGCTATGTAGTGGTTGAATGTACTATAACTTCAATATTTTTTTTCTCGGAAACTATAAGGATTTTACAAAAATTTTTTTTACGATATTTATTCCATTTCTCATGCTGCATCTATTCCCAAATTTTTTTGGATAAATTGTAAATCACCCTGTATATAGCATAATTTATTTAAATTTTGCGTGTTTTATTGTCAATTCGCGGGCGACAAGTGTGATTACCGCACGCAAATAAATAGAGTAGGTAAACAGCTATTTGCCGACCTAAACAAGCGGAAAGATGGGACTTATCCCGCATGAGTAATAAAATATATTTACTATTAAACAATGGTAAAGTGTACTAAATACCAGGTTATTATTTAGAGTACCTACTTATTTAATCGGCACCTAATTTGAGTAATATTAATCAGTTTTAATTTTAATATTATCATAAATGAATAAAATTGTCAAAATACTTAATATTAAGTGAAAATATACTCAATAATAATTGTCCATTCTTTCTTATTTTAAGAGATACATAAAGGGTTAAATAAGCAAATATGTCCAGAATTTTATGCCGATCACGGATTCGTTTTGAAATTTAGAAAATTTCGAATAATTGCGAAGGAAACTGATTTTATATTATTTCTTTTTCTAGTCGTATTTCATTTGTTTTTCAAAATTTTAACGCAAAGGTGTGATGTCAAATGTTTAAATTTTTATAGATTGTATCTTGCACGCTGTTGTATTTATGAAATACTTAGGAATTATATCAACATATTACATTCAATACTTAATTGTACTTACCCTCTTAACTTGCCCTCTACACATTCGACTAACTAATTATAAATAATCAATATTTTGCAATATCAACATTTTATATAAAAATATAGTATCTGCAGTATTTGTCTTTATTTAATGCAGGAAGTTAAAAGTGTTTTGTCAGTTATTTACTCAAGATATTATATCATGGCAGGATAAATAAAAACACAAATGGAAAATATTGTGGTAGAATATATAGTTACTTGTTTTTCTTTTGATAGAGGCAGTACAAGTTAGTGTTAATATTCTAATAATCTAATATATAATAATATATTATAATTCTAAAAAAATAGGTGACAGATTTATTTCAACTAAGTAATAATTTTTTAAGTTTGGTAATGTATTTATGATATCCTAATCACCATATAAAATAACGTTCAACTTAGTGAAAAGTCAAACCTTACTAACATCGTTCACGAACACTGTTAGCGAACACAGTCAATCATTATTCGGCTTAATTTTGCAAGTGTTATTACATTGTTCACAAACATTGTTAGTGAACATAGTAGTTGACTGTTCGTGTCACTATGAACCGGACACTAGAACGCATAGAGTTTAGTTAAATGCATTAAACAATGGCTAATAATTACTACATGCGAATCCCAGAAAAACCTTGTGTAAAAATGTCTTTACGAAAAATAATAGAAATTTTTATTCAAAATAAAAGGTGAGGTCAAAGATGTGTTTAAAAAGCATATTATTTAAGAGTTGCAAGGCAGTCGTAAAAGTTGTTATACAAAAATAAGAAAATATAAATTAAATAGATTAGTGTTTAAAAGTGTGATGAGATGAATAATGAATAAATATATTTTACATTCGACAACTTGAAGTGACGTAGTGACGGTACAAATAAAATTGTTGTAGTATATTTAAAGTGATAGTTACAAACAAAGAAAAAAATGTTGTGTTTTTATTTACTATGCACCCATTTAGTTTAAATATTATTATTTGAAGTAAATCAAATTGGAAATTCAGATATGAAATAATTACGATCGCGTGTAATGGATATGATATCAAATTGACGACACATTAAAACATTCAGTCTAGTAGTCTACTATAATATACACAAAGAAATAGTTAATATTCCAAAAATTAATAATTTACCTATAAATTTGATTACGTTATTTAGTTATTACTTTTTTAAATTTATTTAATTGCATTTTTATGGAGCGGCTACAGGAATTCATGAGAAAAATCTCCAGTTAATATAGAATGCAATTTTTAACTTTACTTATGCACACTAATAGTTAAGGAAATATAATTATTATTATCTGCGAATCCCAAATAAAACTTGAGTAAAAGATATTGAAATCACAAACTGTGTTATAGCATATTTTTGTAATGCACTTTTTTGTCAAATAATATATGATAATTCTAGAAATTGTTACATCTAGCAATTATTTTAGTAAGTAATCTTTAATTTAGATTGTTTACTATTACATTATTAATAAAGAAATGTTGAAGTTGTCTTAGCCTGGTTTATGACGTTTCTTTCGCCGAATCCTTTCATCTACAATGTTTCTAAATCTAGATTTTACCTCTTTGTACTAATAATAAATACTCTATTAATACAGTGCATCAAAACAACTTCCACTACTTAAACCAAGGAGAAAGTCCAGATGTGTCTGGAGTAGATGACTTGGATAGCTTCGAGGAAACTATCCATGCTCTCAATTTATTAGGATTTTCCGAAGCCGAACAGAATGACATGTTCAAAATCCTAGCAGCCATCCTCCACCTAGGTAACATCGAGTTTTCTGAGTGTATTATCGAGACAGAAAACGAACAAGATCAGGAAGGATGTGCGATAAAACCGGGTGATAAACACATGAAGGTACTTTCGGACCTTCTTGGCATAGATGAGGAGGAAATGCGTTTGTGGCTTTGCACCAGAAAATTAGTATCGATGAGGGAGATCTTCATGAAGCCTATGAGTGTGGAAGAGGCTGCTGTATCCAGAGATGCACTTGCTAAACACATCTATGCAGAGCTCTTCAACTGGATAGTGCTGGTGATAAACAAAGCCTTAGAAACGGACACCCCAAGACATAAGTTCATCGGTGTACTGGATATCTACGGTTTTGAAACTTTCGAAACTAATTCGTTTGAACAATTTTGCATAAATTACGCCAACGAGAAATTGCAACAGCAGTTCAATCTGCATGTTTTCAAGCTAGAGCAAGAAGAATATATCAGGGAAGGTATAGAATGGAAGATGATAGACTTTTACGACAATCAGCCTTGCATAGACTTGATTGAGACGAAGCTAGGAATTTTGGATCTGTTGGATGAGGAATGCAGGGTAGGTAAACGTAGAATAATATTATGGTAATAACAAAAATAAATCGTTTCAATTTATTTTTAGATGCCGAAAGGTTCTGATGGTTCTTGGACAGAAAAATTGTATTCTAAATGCATGAAATATTCCCACTTCGCTAAAGGCCGGTTTGGTTCTTCATCTTTCGTAATCAATCATTTTGCCGATAAAGTACAATATGAGAGTAACGGCTTTTTGGAAAAAAATCGGGACACTGTAATAGAAGAACAAATTAATGTAATTAAAGCCAGTAAAAATCATCTAGTCAAAATGCTCTTTGCGTCCGAATCCCAAAAGCTGGCACCTCCAGGAACAAAAGTAAAAGTTGTTGCCGCAAAACCTGCTCAAACTTCTCAAAGAACACATAAGAAATCTGTAGGATCCCAGTTCAGGGACTCTCTTAACTTACTGATGTCCACGCTCAATGCCACAACCCCTCACTATGTGCGGTGTATCAAACCCAATGACTCCAAGGCAGCTTTCGAGTATAATCCAAAAAGAGCGGTTCAACAGCTCAGGGCATGTGGTGTACTGGAAACTATCAGGATATCCTCAGCTGGATTTCCAAGTAGATGGACCTATGTCGACTTCTTTTATAGATACAGAGTACTGTGCAAATTTAAAGATATCATTAGGAACAATATGCAGAAAACGTGCGAGACTATACTGAAGCAGTACATAAAAAACCCCGAGGTTTATCAGTTTGGTAAGACAAAGATATTCTTCCGTGCTGGACAGGTAGCTTACCTGGAAAAACTGAGAGCGGAGAAGTTGAAGAGATGCTGCATAATGATGCAGAAGACAGTCAGATCGTTTATATGGAGAAAGAAGTACTTAAGGATAAAAAAATCGACTCTGCTTATTCAACGCTATTCCAGAGGCTTTCTTGCAAGAAGGTACACGTTCTTGAAGTTTTATTAAATATAAAATAATTCCAATCATTGACAACTAAAAACTTTTAATTTCTAACCAATCGATTCTTTTTTAGACTTGCAAGCAATTTACGAAGAGAAAGGGCCGCAAAGACCATTCAGAGGTATGTCCGAGGTTGGGCTAAGAGGGTTCAATACCAGAGGCTACGGCAATGTATTACTGGTATCCAGAGATACGCTAGAGGTTATTTGGCAAGGCTTCGCTTCCTCAATCTTAAATATAATGCAAAGGTAATAAAAATGTACATAATTTGTATAATACAGAAGTCAACTGTGAAGTTTTATTTTTTAGGCTATAATAATCCAGAAACACGTACGTGGATGGTTGGCACGAAGAGAGTATAAGAGAATGCGGAGGCAAATCGTTATTTGTCAAGCTGCTGTTCGCAGGTTTTTGGCTAGGAGGAAATACAAGAAGCTCAGAATCGAAGCTAGATCTATCGAACATGTCAAGAAACTTAACAAGGGATTGGAGAATAAGATTATTAGCCTACAGCAAAGAATTGATGAAGTCAGCAAAACTAACACCGAATTAAGAAATTATCAAAATGAAGTGAATGAGTTAAAGTAAGTTGACTGTATATAATTTTTTTTAGCTTAATCTATCTATACTTTTAGGAATAAGATGACAGCATTTAAAGCTATGGAAATCGAAATCAAAAACCTGAACAACTTGCTGATTGAGAAAAATAAAACAATAGCGAAATTGGAAGAAGACGTAAAAGTGGAGAGGGACGAAAAGATGGACTTGATTCACGAACAAGAGAAATACAAAGAAGAAACAGAAAAACACAGGGAGTTATGGGCTTTGGAGACTGCGAAATTACGAAAGGAACTGGAGAACATCAACGAAATAGTAAAGATGAACGAGAAGGGAGCTGAAGAAAATCTAAAGGTGCGACTGGAAGAAGAGAAACTGATGATTCTTAACGACGCGGACAGTGATAGAGAAGCATACCAGAAGTTGTTGCAACAGTACAACTACTTAGAACAGCATTGCGAAGAATTGAAACAACAGCTGCAGAGTCAGAACCAACAGGGCTTCCACAAAAGGAATGTTAGTGATATAAGCAGTATTTCTACAGCCGATGAAAACCTTCTTAACAGTGACTTGCCAGAGGATCACGGGTATGGCTCTGTTAGATCGATTACTAGCAACAGTTCGCATACTAGGGAAAAATTGGAAAATATTGATTGGAAGATAGTTGATGGTAAGCCTAACCACGTACTATAATAAATTTAACGAATGACTTCTTTATAACACATCTTTCTAAAGTTATTGCAATAATCTGTTTTTCATTTTTTTAAGATAAGATAAAATTGTAGCGAGTACCTTATCAGATATTTTTATAACTCATTAATCACTTTCCTAGGAACAAATGACAGTCAGACCCCGAGTACGAACAGCAGCAGCGAAGCCAACGCCAAACATGATACTGAAACGAAAATTGATGTTGGTCTCGTACTTAAGCTACAACATAAACTTGCAGAGGTGGAAAGAGAAAAAATGAGGATGCAAAAGAGACTAGACGAGATCGACATGTCTCCGAGGACAGAAAAAGCTAAGAACGATGCAGATAACGCAGTTAGGATATCTGAACTTGAATTGTGCAATTCTCAGTTGAAGGCTCAATTGTTCGAATTACAAAACAGTATTAATGAGGGCACCGGCTTATCCAAATTGCACGAGCAATTGCAAGCGTTACAACATGAGTTGGAGAGGAAAACGGAGGAGGTGATTCAGCTGAAGAGTGTTTTAGCGAACCAGACAAATAACATGAAAACCATACTTAACTCAAAGACGAGGACAGGTACAGTTTACTTTTACTGGGGAATTATAAAAAATACGATATGACCATGTTATGTAATTCTTTATTATATGTTTGTTTGAATCAGATGTTATAAACATTTGATCCAAAGTTGCCTTGTTTCGTAATTTCAATTTACTGTAATGTATTTTTTTAACTACCCCAATTACGTTATCTTTTGTTTTGCACGATTTACATTTTTATTTTGATTTTTAATTGTCGAACGTTAATTCGACCTTTATAGGTGAATACATAAATGAAGACGGGGAACTGGCACAAGCATACGAAACTCAAAAAACGATAAATAAACAGCTGGAACTGGAACTACAAGATGAAAAGTCTAAGTTTAAGGCTCACGAAAAAGAGTACAAACTTGAGATAGAGAAACTCAGAGAAGATAATGAAAGACAACAACGAATACTCGCCGCCAACTTAACCAACACCCCACAGTCACAAGGAGAAGCTTTCATGCAGCATGAAATAACCAGATTGACGACAGAAAATCTCGATTTGTTGGATAAAAACGATACTCTCACGGAAAGTGTAAGGAAGCTAAAGAAACAAATGAAACTGTTCGCGAAGAAACTGAAGGAAGCCGGTTTAGACTTAGATGATGCTACAATAATAGAAAACGACACAAACTCCAACGCCAAAGCACCTGTCGCACCAAGCAGAGTTGGCCCGACAATAAGGAAAAAGGAGAGGGAATATATGGGAATGTTTTCATTCCGATCTGGAGACGAAAATGTCATCATGAAGCAGATGGTCTTAGGTAAACGTGATTCGATTCTTTTCTTTACACTTGCTTTTTTATATAATTTTATTACAAGCATTCAGACTCTATATGTTCAATTGTATTTTAGAACTTAAGCCACGAACTGCTGTTGCTCTTCTTCCTGGTCTTCCGGCCTACATAATATTTATGTGCATAAGACATACGGATTACATAAATGATGAAGATAAAGTAAAGACTCTTCTTTCGGCATTCACAAACTCGGTGAAGAAAATTATCAGGAAACGGCATGACGATTTCGAAACCACTACGCTTTGGCTTGCAAATACTTTAAGGTAATTCTTGATAGATATAAATTCGAATATTGCAATGTAAAAATTACCTGACTAAATTTGTAGGTTGCTGCACAATATGAAGCAGTACAGTGGTGACAAAGCATTCCAGAAGAAAAATACTTCAAAGCAGAACGAGCAATGTTTAAGAAACTTTGATCTGTCGGAATACAGACAAGTGTTATCAGATATTGCTGTGTGGATATATCAAGGTAAGAAATAAAATATCCTCGTTAAATGAATAAAGTTTTAATATCAAATTTAAACGTTTAAGGTCTGATAAAGAACTTTGAGGAAAAAGTTCAACCACTTATAGTACCGGCCATCTTGGAACATGAGGAAATTCCAGGTATTAGTGGCAATAAACCCAGTGGTTTCAGAGGAAGAACTAGTAGCTTAGCTAGAGATCTGGATAGTCCTGTTAACAATCAGAAACCTACAACTGCTTTACTTCAAGAACTTACCAACCACCACAAGGTAACTAATGATATTTCCTTTAAAAAGGAAGAATATATGATTGCAATGAGGTATAAAATTGACTACCTTTCAGATATTAACCTTCTATGGAGTTGATCCAGAAGTGATTTCTCAAGTCTTCAAACAAATCTTCTACTTCCTGTGCGCCTCAAGTTTGAACAACCTGCTCCTTCGAAAAGAATTATGTCACTGGTCCAAAGGCTTCCAAATCAGGCATAACCTCTCCCACTTTGAAATGTGGACGAGAGAGAAAAGTTTGGATGTAAGTAAAACTATAAAAATTCCTTCATTCAACAACACTAAAACATTGTTACCAATTGTAGGAAGCTGCTATACAAGGGACTCTTCAACCGATCATACAAGCGGCTCATCTGTTACAAGCAAGAAAGACAGAGGAAGATGTGGCGAGCGTCTGTGAAATGTGTAGTGCCCTCACACCCTTGCAGATATGCAAAATACTCAACCTATATACTCCTGTGGATGAATTTGAGCAGAGGGTGCCTGTGTCTTTCATCAGGAAGGTCCAGGCTAAGTTACAGGAACGTCCTCAAAGTCAAGAACAACAGGTCTGCACAAAGAAAGTTTTTAATATTTGATCTATTTATTTCCTTTTTTTCCAGACTTTGCTCATGGATGTCAAATACAACTTCCCAGTAAGATTCCCCTTCAATCCTTCAGTGATATGCCTGGAAGATATAGAAATTCCGGAATCATTGAAATTGCCTATGCTCGAAAAGCTTTAAGTAGTTCAATTGGGGCTCATATTCTACCAGATATTCCTATAGGGTTAATTAAAAAATATAATGCCCTTACTGTAAATAGATGTATATTTGAGAAAAGTATTCCTAAACGTCACATTGATATTTCAAGATGTATATCTTCTAGAATGGGAACAACAAAGGTTTTAAAAGTAAAATTTGTAATTTTTCTACAAATATACTTTGGTATCTAATGTTTTCAAATATAAGAATCAATAGAACAAAATCTGGTCCTCACGCTGGTCACAAGTAATACTAAAAAGTAGGGCAGTAATTTTGATAAATATAAATTGTATTAAATAAATTTCAATTTTTATTGTTCAAAATAATAGAACTGAAAAATAACAATGTTTGCCTAAATTACAAAATAATTTCCAAGCATAAATTTGATCATCCAAAAAATTAAGAAAATAGATACTAGTAATTCTAAGGTATTGAACTTTTCTGCATCTTGAAATATTCCATAAGATGTGTAATCTACAGTTATCACAAACAATGCAATTAAGCGAATATTTACATCTATATGCATTCCATATTTTATAGTGTGATTAACTCTTTTGCTGTTTAATTTAGGATACATTAATTTATTTATTTTTATTTACTGTAATTGTAATTTTTTGTACATTTGAAGGTTTCGAACATAAGTTACTGAAATTTGTGTGCCATGGACTTGAAAATAATTTTGTAGATATATTTTAAACTGTTCAATTGTGTACATAGAATTAGGGTTAATTTTGTTGTTAAAACTTCAGCAAGTGGAAGACAAATCAGGAATTATCAGTTTCATTGTGTATTAACTTATTATGTTTACTGTACTGTTATCACATCCAAATTTCTCATAATAATTCCAAATTGTTAAGTCAGCAGGGTTATTAAAAAACTTATGCCTACTATACATTTGGCCTACTAATATGTCAAACAAGCACTTTGTATGTAGAATTCGAAAATTTTTATTGTCAACTTTTAGAAGACAACTAGTAGGTACTTTTAAATGAGAAAATCTGTATTCTGTTTTGTCGCCCACTGCTGATACCACTTAAATCAATTATTTACGAATTGTTATGGATTAAATTATATATTGTTGTTGAAACTGATCCAACTTTAATTGGATTTCCTCGATTTTAGCTGTGAATATATAAAAAGGCAAGCAATAGTTTTTAGTAAATACTTCATTACTGCAATATCTTTTAACCGTTTATCGCGTCTGTCAGTAATTCTCGGGTGATGGTTAGGCACATATCTTTCTGTACAGTTGGATATGTTTAAGTGCTTTGAAAATGTGCTTCTATATGAAATATTTAAGAAATATATTTATACAATACATTGTTGCTTCTATCTCTACAAGTTTGCAATTACGTTTTTAAATAATTTATATCGTATTACTTTTTTGTTTTTCGATTCCATCTTCCTCATTAGAAACTATTTATGGAAATTGCGAATATTGGTCAAAAAAATATTGGAAACAATTGAGAAACGTATTTAGATTTACTGAGTGTACAGACAATTTATCAAATTAAAAATTCTCATGAATAATTTGTATATATTTATTTTACATTAATTCTATGATTCTAATTCGTACTTTGACAATGTCTATATTTCTATGAAAAATATTATTTTGGTACAACTCTGTATAAAACTTGTAGAAAGTGATAGATATTTTCTTTATACTGTAGTGCAAAAACATATTTTGTAAGAAATTTATTAGTAATTAACAAATCGCTGATAATACGAAAATTATGTCAATACATGTTAATATATTATATAGAGAAAAGATGATTGTTGAATGATCCAAATTTTAAGGTCAGTTGTGGATAACTTAAATACAACTAAATTTGTAGTTAAAATCCTGTGCAAAATGTATAAACTACAAACAGATATTAAATATGTATATATGAAATTAGTTTTATTGCCCCGCAGAAACTACCTTCAAATTTGTATGAGCTGACCGTTTATCAATTTTTTAATAAGAAATTAAATTGCATTCCTTTCATTCCGCACAACAGGCTTTTTCATCAATATTTTTTTAATGCGCATGCGTTAACATCTGTAAACGTGTTCACTTTTAATTAATTATCTAACACATACATAATTTTTTTTCGTTTTAAGTAATACATCAATACAGGGTGTTTCTGAAGTAAGTGCGATTCTTGGAATAGATGATAGAGGACACGAAAATGAACAACTTTTATTAAGCAACTAGTGGTCTAAATGCTTCTATTTTGGAAAAAATTAATTAAGAAAATTAACCATAAATGTAAGCCGACCCTGTGCATCTTGTTCACGTGCGTTGTTTGTAGCGGTATTATTTAGCAGGCGTATAATACTAATAGTACCGTGTGGAATGTACTACGGGAACAATTATTACACCCCTATCATGGACAAAGGGTTCAGATAAATAACAATGATTTTCAGCCCTGTATGGAATTTTGCCAATAGTTTCAACATCAAATAACACAAAATCCGGATTATATAGGCTGGTGCTTTTTACGGATGAATGTTCTTTAACTGGAGAAGGCATACTAAATTTTCACAACATTCACTATTGGTGTAATGCAAATTCTCACTCCTCCTCCTTGTACAGAGATCTCGGTTCTAGCAACAAGAATATTGAAAAAAACACTTTTAAAGTCATTCGAGGGTTTTATAGTTTATACTAAACATTTTTCAGAAACTAATCAAAGGAAAGTTATAAGAGGGTCCAATGTTTCTTTGGAAGAAACAATATTAATCAAGTTCAGTAAAGTTGCCTTTAATAGTTACTAAAATACATACATTTAATTTAAGTTATGCAACTTGTCATACAGATTCGTATATTCAAAATTGCTTGTATAGGTGCATAAAATCGTATGCAGGCATGAATACGGATTCTTGTATTTCAAGTTGCATATATCAAAACATTATTCAACAAAATTATTAGTCAACATATTGCGGGTACATATGGAAATATCAATAAATGTTCGTTTTTATATTAAAAAATTGAAATAGGGAATAAATATTTTTCGTCTCTTGTTTTTTTTTCGATATTTGGCCTTGTTTCTGAGATATTCAATGAAATTCGTTACAGTGTAGCGCCGCAGCCGCATAAATTGTATACAAGGTGATTCAAATTTAGTCTGGATAACTTCAGAAATCGATAGAACAGGTTAAAATAATGTTCATTTATGATATAAACTTATTTCTTAAATCGTACCATTTCGGAGATAGAGGGCGTTAAAGTAGGATTTTTTCCCTCATAACTTTTGAATTTAATAATACTTATAATACTTTTATAGATGATTTTCACAAACGTCAGTTTATACAAATCACTGTGAGTTTTGTTTTTCATGAGTTGCATTGAATATCTCAGAAACAATGCAAAATTTCGAAAAAAAAAACAGGAGACGAAAAGGTTTCAAAATTAATGAGGTAAAGGTGATGTACAGCTGTTTTATTGAAATTAATACATTTCTTTAAAAGTTTTGAAATAATGTAAGAGGGGGGTAGCATACAAAATACACTTCTAAGAGGGGTTGGTGGTTCAGACTTAAGGAGCTTGTAAGAAGGTAAGGAGTGTTTGTGTTTTTCACTTCAATCGGATGAGTGGTTCAAAAGTTATAAGGGAAAAACGGGAAAAAATTCCTACTTCAACGCCCTCTATCTCCGAAACGGTGCGATTTAGGATATAAGTTTAAATCATGAATGAACATTATTTTAACCTATTCTATCGGTTGTTCTGTTCTATTGAAGTTATCCAGATTAACCCTGAATCATCCTGTACATATGTATACAGTGTAGGAAAGTACCGATGGTCTATCTGAAGTTACGTGAGAGCGATAAAGTAAGCCATAGAAATCCATGAGATAGACAAGGATGGCTATAATGAAGGCGTCTCATAGTCACCGCCCGTTTCGCCCTTCTACAAATAAGATCCACTTCTTATATATGTTTTTTTTTTGGCAAATGGCAAAACCGATTATTTTATTCAAAGTAGTCCCCGACTCAATACAGCGATTCTAGTGGTCTAAAAGCATGTCGAGTATTTTATATCGTCGGTCAGGATTTCCTTCAAGATGCCGGTACAAGCCTTTTGGATGGCTTCTGTGTCCACAAAAAGCTCTTCTTTCATCGGTAAATACATTTTTCCGAAAAGGTAAAAGTTGCACGGTTCCAAATATGGCGAATACGGGGTGTGGTTGATAGTTAAAATGCGATTTTTAGTAAAAAAATTGGCCACAAGTGACGGTCTTTTAGGTTTAATTTTAATTACTCCGCTTCTATTCTTCCAAATATCATGAAATTATGACAGTACCTACATCAGTGGATGATCTATCTCGTCAACGCATATAATTACCAATAGATGGTCTCACTAGAAATATCTTATTAGACCAATCAAAAAAGTATTAAATCAATGATTTTGTGACACAAATATTAGTAGCAAACGCACTGTGCCATCATATAAAAGACTGTATATAGAATTTACCATTAATTAATATTTTATAAACAATTTTATGCAAAAATATGCTTTTTTAGTTTTTTTTTGTTTATAAAACCTAAACTAACGAATCAATTTGAATGCTATAAAGAGACAATTTGTTGAAAATCGAAATACGAATAAAACGAGAGGTCGATCGATCCGACTGGATAATAATTAGAAACGAAAAACTGGAAAAATCGGAAAAATTAGCGTTTTTTTTTTAAATTCACTACTCCGCCATTTTTTAACTTGTAGAGCTGACTCTGTACATAAACGTAGTGAATTATATGTACTTTAAGTCTGTACAAAGCAGGCGCTTTCGGACCATTAAGTTTGGCACAATTGCAATTTGAATTTTTTGGTGCACTATTTTGCAAAACTTTGTTGCGTTGGAGGTGGTCCGATTTTAATTTTTAAGCCGGATTATAAAAGTAGAAGTATAAAAGTACAAAACGTATATTCTTAATTTTCCGATAAAATGATGCGAAATAGGTGAAAAATTCCTCCAAACATGATAAAAAAACGACAGAGCGCGCGTATGTGGTCGAGTAGTGGGGGAAAATCGGGAGATGTAATAAAATGTCCTTAATGGTATACAAGGACACCTAATCTATGTATCCTTTGGAACAGAATAGTACATTTTGTAAGAAACCTTTCAAATTCACGTTTGATGTTAAGATTTCGCGTAAA
Organism: Anoplophora glabripennis; assembly: GCF_000390285.2. Lineage (NCBI taxonomy): Eukaryota > Metazoa > Arthropoda > Insecta > Coleoptera > Cerambycidae > Anoplophora > Anoplophora glabripennis. Next base: position 2,043,816 of record NW_019416350.1, on the reverse strand, counting down.
TGTCAAGAAATGCAGGAACAAAACAAGGAATGTCCACAGGTTTCACATCATTGTGATTCCGTGTATTCTTACCACTCCGATACCCTGGCCACTGTGTATGCTTAAGTTTGGTGTAAAAAGCAGCTGCTTCTGGTTGTTGACGGTATAGTATGATAAATTGTATACCTCATCTCCCGACCTTCTCCCACTACTCGAACATGTACGTGCGCTCGGTCGTTTCTGAGCATGTTTAGAGGAATTTTTCACCTATTTCGCATCATTTTATCGAAAAATTAGAATACACTTTTTCTAGTAGTATTTATTTAGTTTAAAATCCGGCTGAAAAATTAAAATCGGACCACCTCCAACGCATCCAGAAGTTTTGCAAAATAGGGCACCAAAAAAATCAAATTGCAGTTGTGCCAAACCGAATGGTCCGACAGCGCCTGCTTTGTGCACAATTAAAGTACATATAATTCACGACTTTTATGCATAGGGTCAGCTCTATAAGTTAAAAAATAGGGAAGTACTGAATTTAAAAAGAAAACGCTAAATTTTCCAATTTTCCCAATTTTTCTTGGTTTCTAATTATCTAATCGGATCGATCGACCTCTCGTTTTATTCGTATTTCGATTCTCTACAAATGGTCTCTTTATAGCATTCAGATTGCTTCGTTAATTTAGGTTTTATAAGCAAAAATTAAAAAATTATTTTTGTATCAAAATGATATAAAACATTAATTAATTGTAAATTGGAATGGGAAACATATAAACATATATCTACAGACTGTCTTTTATACACCGTGGGATAGCCAAATGGAATAAATTCAGTATTTCAATTATTGTGCACATTTATAAAAAATTCCAAGAAACGTCGATTGTGGATTCTGAAATGACATCTTGCAACGTAAAAATTTCATCCCCAAATTCAACCCTCTTCGAGTGGCAGTTGCTACCCCTAAATTTTTAAATGAGAAGTAGGGAGCTTGTGATACCTCATTTGAAAGGTATTTAATATTTATTGCAAAAATTAATGGTCTGCTTAACGAAATTTGTTACAACAAACAAAAATATAAAAACAGCGTTTTGTTCTAGCAAGCAAAAACAATTTCAGTTTTCTTTGTCAGCATTTTCAACTAAAAAGAAGATATACAAAATTATCAAAATTATTCATTGCCAATTTTATTGAAAAAAAAAAACTGTTGCGGTTAAGTTGGTCACGCCTCAGATGTTGGAAAACATTAAAGACGTTTTTATTTACTATTAGGATGCGGCCAAGACGTTCAAGGAATTAATTTTGAACATCTTCGTTGAAATTAAGTTTTTTTTTTAGTTTGCTGTAGCGAATTTCGTCAAACTGATTAATTTATTTTTTTACTGCTAATTTTTGCAATAAATATTAAATACAATTGTATTTTTGAATAGAGAATGAAAATACTTTTCAAATGAAGTATCACAAGCCCTTACTTCCCAGTTAAAAATTTAGGGGTTGTAACTGCCATTCGAAGGGGGTTGAATTTAGGGATGAAATTTTTACATTGCAGGATGTCATTTCAGAATCCAAAATCGACGTGTCTAGGGATTTTTTTAATAATATGCATAATAATTGAGATACTGAATTTATTCCATTTGGCTGTTCCACACTGTCTGATAGAACAGTTCGTTTACTACTGGTATTTAGACGAACGGTCCACCCCTAAAAAGATGCTTAGAAAATCAAGGTCACCGACCACGAGGAGAGGCCAGGTTGAAACCTTTTATAATCGATGCATTGAGTTATTGCGAACAAAAAACCTAAGTAACATCTTTGTGTCCGAGTGGCAGGTAATTTGTTATTAACAAAAAAGTTGCAAAATAAAAATATTGCAAAAAAACGCTCTGCAAACAATTTTCTAAGGTAAATTGGGCAAAAATAAACACTTTTTGTCTCTTGACATTTTTTCGTAGAACGCTTCCTTTTCGAGCTAGGGGCGATTTAAGGTCGAAAAATGGCTAAAAGTTGCCAACTTTAAAAATTCATATCTCAGCTCCTACCAAAGCTTTCGGAACGTTCAAAAGCGCAAAATGATCCTCGAGACTTATACTTTAATGTAGTATTTTTTTAAACCCGCCCCTTTTTTTTAACCCGTTAAATTTGCAGTTGAATTTCGGCCGCTAGTGCCCACGCGCCACCCCTACGTATCGCTATATATAGATATAGTGCTGTCGTGCATATAATCGAATAAACGCTATTAATTCATTACTTGTTACAATTTTTACTATTTAGTATTTCTAACACTCATACATATTTTCAAATTCATCAAATATTGTATATCATATAATTATTTATAAGATTAATAATATGAATATCATATTTAAATGGAAAATAATATGTATTACGTTACAAATATATTGATTTATATTTATAACTGTATCTTCATTAATGTAGCTTCAATAATAATAACTATATATAACTATATTTATATCAAAAAATTATTTAGAACTAGAATATAAAATGTTATAAAAGGATACGCATAGATAGTCAACCAAAATATTAACTAACCGAGTTTTCGCGAACGTGCGCTTATGCGAATTACTTGTTATAACTTGTTTAAACAAGCGCAATGGATTAGACTGCAGCGATCGGGTGTCGCATGGATCATTAGTTTATTGTCTGGCATCAGGCAATAACAGTGAACATTTGACAAATAATGTATAAAAAATAAATAATACATTTTCTACAATATTCATTTGTGCTGTCATAGTGCAACAATCCTTTATTAGTCTGTAAACAATCATGCAACGTATGTGAATATTCAATGTTGTATAAAACTGCAGGTAAGTTTTCGAAAAATATTCTTGTGCTATTCGTTATTTAATACAATATTTATTATTCCCAATAGCTAGTATGTACATGATAGTATAGTAAATATCGAATCATCATGATACCAATACCATCATCAATACCTCCGGCAGAGCCTGTATTGTTACAACATGTTATGCGTGTTAAATGGCAAATCAATGAATGGTCTCAAGCAAGATCTGCAAGCATAACATCCTTCGACCCAACACAATATGGCTGGATATTAAAAAATAATGTATTGTGCTACAATTATTTTGAAGGAGATACGGCCATGGAAATGTTACAAAAATTCATATGTTCCTGCAGTGGAAAGTTACCCTGCAGCGATGAAGACATTTGTTCTTGCTTATCACAAGGCTTCAAATTTTGCGATCTTTGCAATTGCTCTATAAAATGTCAAAATGCAGAAATACAAACTGATGATACTGATTCGGAGACTGAAAATTGATTTTTTATTAAATAGTTAAGTTTATATTTAAATGTAAATATATTTTTTTGTATTAATAAATACCTTTGATATATGCATTTTTTGTAATGTTTAATTAATTTATTTTTCATTTAAATATCATATTCATATTATTAAATCTTATAAATAATTATATGATATACAATATTTGATGAATTTGAAAATATGTATGAGTGTTAGAAATACTAAATAGTAAAAATTGTAACAAGTAATGAATTAATAGCGTTTATTCGATTATATGCACGACAGCCCTATATCTATATATAGCGATACGTAGGGGTGACGCGTGGGCACTAGCGGCCGAAATTCAACTGCAAATTTAACGGGTTAAAAAAAAGGGGCGGGTTTAAAAAAAATACTACATTAAACTATAAGTCTCGAGGATCATTTTGCGCTTTTGAAAGTTCCGAAAGCTTTGGTAGGAGCTGAGATATGAATTTTTAAAGTTGGCAACTTTTAGCCATTTTTCTACCTTAAATCGCCCCTAGCTCGAAAAGGAAGCTTTCTGCGAAAAAATGTCAAGAGACAAAAAGTGTTTATTTTTGCCCAATTTACCTAGGAAAATTTGCAGAGCGTTATTTTGCAATATTTTTATTTTGCAACTTTTTTGTTAATAACAAATTACCTGCCACTCGGACACAAAGATGTTACTTAGGTTTTTTGTTCGCAATAACTCAATGCATCGATTACAAAAGGTTTTATCCTGGCCTTTTCTCTTGGTCGGTGACCTTGATTTTCTATGCATCTTTTTAGGGGTGGACCGTTCGTCTAATTTTTGTCATATTATACAAAACCTCTATTGATTGGCCTATATCTTTTAAAAATCACCTCTACTTTGAAACGCATCTTGTATATTACAAATAAATTGAAGTAGATTTTTCAATAATAAACATCGGTAGGTATACCAATATGATTTTCAAGGAATAAGATTTTAATTGTGCACAACAAATATTTCAATTCACTTTAACTGTTTAAATTCTTTTTTAGAACTGAATATTTACTATTTTGTCAATACCAATTAAATCCGTTCCAAACTGCTAAAAATTCAATAAACTTATAAAAAAAACATACGACACAAGGAGGTTGTAAAGGAATCCACACTGAAACATTTTGCAATAATTTTCTTCAATACAAGTTCCAGTGTTTTTTTTAATATCATTAAATAATATAGTAATCTAACACTCTTAACCGTTTTTCATATCTCATAACTTTCTTAGATTCCAATACATTCATCTCCTAAATGACCCCGTACAAAAGAAAGAGTGAAGAAGTTTATTAAAAATAGTACATATATGCATCAATGACAAACGTGTACTGAAAATAAAAACGCTCTATGATTAATTTGATAAGGAAAAATGGTTGTATAAATGAAATAACGCCCTAATAAATAGCTTTGAGACCGAGATGATTAATCATAATTTCAAAATCAGAAACATCAGCAATGAAACAGTTCCGGATGTGAACTATAACGTCGACTTTGTTTCTCATAGGATTCACTATTATGCCATCTCTCGCGTCAATTATAAGATAATAGATGCCCTCAAACTTTTAACCTCATTTAATTCTCTATGTTGAACCGAACCGAATGTTGCACTGACAACTTAACTTAATCATATCGTAGTTGTTGGGCTTATTCGGACATACATCAAAAACCCCTCTTGCGCAGATATGAAAACAATATTCAGTCTTAGTACTCTGCTTGCTTGTATTTCAACTGTTTTTTGCTTGAGAAACGATCCTTCGATCCTAGTTATCGGAGCTGGACCAGCGGGCATTGCTGCCGCTACTAGATTACTGGAGAGAGGTTTCAAAAATGTAACAGTTTTAGAAGCAGAATCCAGGATCGGTGGAAGAATACTCAGTGTGAAATTTGGGGACGCCTTTGTGGATTTGGGCGCTCAGTGGTGTCATGGAGAGGAAGACAATGTCGTATACGACCTTGTGAAGGACTTCAACATTTTAAGGCACTCTACGTTGTCGAAAAAGTTCTATCACTCTTCGGGAAAGGTAATAGATGAAGGGTTCTCTGAGGAAATCTTCAATATCATGGACGAGGTGTACACAGCAGATGGAAATCGTCATGTGCCTGATTATCTCACTGTAGGGGACTATTGTAAACAAAAGTAAGTTGCACCTTTTCACTACGTACAGTACCTACATATCTCGATTTTAAATCAAGACGTAATTTAGGAAAAACGCGTCACGGAACATTTTGTGCATTTTTACAGTAGCATCAATGGCAAAAGTCGATTATGATTTTTTATAATAAATACTTGTAATGTAACAGATGAATTGTGTAATATTTAGCAAGCTAAAAATTTGGCAGGTCAAGAACATTTTGTGAACCACGTTATTTCTTGTTGATAGCGTTGACCAATATAGCAATCTATAAACAAATTTTGTTGCCAAGCTAACCTTTCTTTTATCTATACAGGATGAGAATTCCATAATTCCTAGTATATTTTTAAATTCGAATAAATTTTTTTATCTGTATAGTTTTAATGGCAATAATGACAACTACATCACATCGAAGTTAAAATACCAAGTAATGTCACAAAATGGCACAGAATACTTACAGTCAGATTTCTGATTTCAAGTTAGTGGAAAAATTATTACAAGACTGAATTAAATATAAATGTGACAAGTTTCTATTAAAAATTTTGTCTGCAAATCTAAATTCTATACCAAAAACATGGCGTGAAATTTCCCAGTGAGATCAAAGACACCGACATTGAGTTTATTATTCGAACTTAATGGTAGGTTGAAAAAGAAGAACATACTGATTACATACAGAAAAATTTTATCTTGAAAATCGTATACAATTTATTATGAAATGTGAAATTTCACTGTAAGATGGTTGTGAAAAGTGACCTCTTAAAATTTTTTATCTTGCCATTTTTAAGTAGGTGTTTTTAAGGAAGTATATCAGAGTCCGAGGGAAGTGAGGAGCGCAGGGGGGTCCTATGCTTTTCTTATGGGACTAATGCTCGCTGCCAATTTGAAAGAATTAAATTTTATTGAAATTATTTGCGATAAACATTATCTATATCGAAATCTACTGATATGCACATAGCATACATATTGACTAATTAACAACATAAAAATATCATATTTAAGTAGTTTTAAATTATATTTAATGAACGCATAAAGACTATGTAGATGTGGCAACAGCGCTAATAATTAATTAGCAGTTGTACACACTGCAAACCTACAGACCTCGGACATCGGAGATATTGCGCGTCAAATTCGGGTAAAGATGCGTACGCGTTCAAAAATGTATTGTGTGTAAACTATGTATAATATAATTATTATATATAGCAAATATATCGTATTATCCTAGCGAAGATTTGTATCCTTTATTTAAAATCCGTAAATCATGTGAACTGATAAAACGACGAGAATTATGTTAATTTAGTTCTAAAGAAATGAAATGACATTCGCGCCCATCTCTCGTCCAAGTCAAAGAAAATGTTGGATGCAATTTTGAAGGTTCTGTGATAGAAATTACATTATTACTCACTGTTCGTGTTTTTAATCTCTATATTAGTAATGTTGCAAAAGTTTTGCAACTATAACTAATTTTTTAGATATAAAGTTTGCTGAGAAATATTTATGTTCCTTTGTTATTCTGTACAAATGCTTTTATCTCAAGTATTACTAATTATATTAATCAAGTAAATAAAATTTTATGTTACCCTAAATATTGCTGGGTAATGATTACGATGTTTTTATAAACCATTAAATATATTAAAAGGATTTATCAACTGTATTTTTTATTCCAATAAATATATCACAGCTTCCTAGTCTTTTTTAATTAATCTAGTTTTTTAAAAACATTACAGAAGATCATCTGTTGTGGATAATTTATTGTTGATAACAATGTACATACATGGGATTTAGGAAAAATTTTTGTTTGAAATCAATTTCGTTTTTATCAAGTCTTTCAAATGTATTCCCTCCTTGCTGTCAGCTAATTGCGACGTTGCCACATTAATCCTCAAGTGAGAAATGTATTTATCGGTTTCTGTTTCTAATTAATACAGCTGTACTATGTTCAAAACTTAGTTTTACGTCAAAAATAAGATGATACTGTGTACTATCTATGGAAAAGTTTTGTTTCACAATTTCTACAGTTTTTTCTCAGTTATGGGCAAAAAAGAGCCGCACCGTCCATCTTCACCATATAAACCTATGTTAAAATGTACAACTTTCAACAACAATATATCAAAATCTAGATTAAAAAAAAATAAAAAAAAATATGACGCACAGAGGGAGCACTGGGTAATACGCTATATAAATTTCAAGTACATCTGTGCATTTGAGTAAACCCGATATACCTCCTTAAGGAATGATATATTTCTATTTTTGTTGGAAATTTTGGAATTCTTAAAAAAATAACACAACCACAAAAAAAGTAGTCTGTACTTTTCATGCGACATATGTTTTCCAGTATTTTTGCCTCCTGATCACGAATCCGGTGTCAGAATTGAGCTATCACATCACAGGAATTTCCTAACCTTAAGAACCAGGTAAAAAATAACAAAAATTCATGAAAAAGTGGTAGGAAAAATAGATTTCTTTTTTCTATATTCAAATGTTCATTTATATAGTTAAGACCCCGCTGAACATGAATTAGCGGTCAAAATTGATGGTTCTTTTTCTAACCTCAAAAGAACGGGTCAATTAAGGTCAGATATAACGAATTTTCAAAAAATAACAAATTCGCGCCAAATTTGGTATACGGTGGTTTTCGAGGTCATTGATCTACTTAAAAAGTAGGTTAATACATGATTGGATACTCAGGTTATAAAGTAAAATATTACAAAATGAGTTTCGCAATTCTGACCTCGAATACGTAATCAGCGACACCAAAAACCCCCGTATACCAAATTTGCTGCTATTCTGTTATTTTTTGAAAATTTGGTCGGCCATCACAAAAATTTTTATATTTTTCCTAGCACTTTTTCATGAACTTTTGTTATTTTTTACCTGTTTTTTGAGGTTAGAAAATTCCTGTGATGTAATAGCTCATGATCATAATAGCTTCGTGATCAGGAGGCAAAAATACTACAGATAACATATGTCGCATGAAAAGTACAGACATCTTTTCTTTTTTTGTGTGGCTGTGTAATTAATGGAACTTGGCAATCTTGGCATACAGCTGTTTTAAGAGATCAAAACAAATCATACCCGGTCGCGTGTTGGCACTATCTCTTTGGCACTAGGTTCAAATTTCTGGATTAAACGTGAACACCCTGTACATTATTCTACAATGAAAAGTCAAAATGATTAATCTTATTATTTTATTTAGCTTTAATGAAACATTACACCAGAAGTACGGCCATGATAGGGAAAAACTCGGACTGGCTTTATCAACAATGGACTATTTTCAACATAAAGTTTTGGGTTTCGAAGGTTCATTCTCTTGGTACGAACCTGCAGCCAAAAATGACTACAGAGATTGTGGAGGTGACCTTCAACTCAACTGGAACGGATTGGGGTACAAAACCATTTTAGAAGTATTAATGAGGAAATACCCAAATAAAATAAGACAGCTGCCAATTGACACTAAGATCATCCTCAATAATGAAGTAAGGAAAATCCGGTGGAATGAAAACCTTCTGAAGAATGCTGTGACGGTTTCGTGCTCTGATGGTACCGAATACACTGTTGATCACGTCATTTTCACTCCTTCCATTGGCGTGTTGAAGGAAAGAGCTTATACTATGTTTGAACCTAGACTATCAGACATCAAACACCAAGTTATTGGAAATATTGGTTTTGGGTCTGTAATGAAAGTTGCCTTGCATTTCCCAAAGCGTTGGTGGGGGGATGAAAATGGGTTCAACTTTTTTTGGAGTTCGGAAGATAAGTGGTCAGTACTTAGAGATCTTCCTGAGGACCCAAATTGGGTACGTACAATATTTTGTAAGAGATGAACACATTTTAGTTTTGATTCTTCTCAACATGACAAATCTTAAAAAATGATTCTCTGAGATTTTGTTTATTTTGTCTAATGGAGTCAAAAATTTCTCGCAATGTAAGAAGAGGTTCCGGTTCTTTACAATTCTTTTATTAACAAATTATCATTTTGGATTTAATTAGTAGTAAAAGTATTCAGTATGTTTTAAACAACGTTAAGAAAATTGTAATACGGAAATTTTGCAATTTATTCATTTTTCCGTTAAGTATTAAAATTTTTCGGTAACTGGAAAACATCACGAAAGAGGTCTCTTCAAATTATTAGATATTTAATCCTTTTCCACGACATAACAGGTGTTTATCATCTTTTATACAGACACTAAAGGGGTCACTCATTATATAATCTCGCTCAGTTTTAACAATTTTTTAATTATTGATTTGTTGGCAGATTGGAACATCTTGGGTGACATACTTATACGCAATCGAAACGACTGAGAAGAATCCAAAGGTTCTCATAGCGTGGTTCACGGGAAATTTTGTTCCAGTTATTGAGCAACTGTCAGACAGGGTTCTGATTAATGGAATCTATTACGTGCTGAAGAAGTTCCTGAGTCAAGAGTATGAAATAAACAAACCTGACAGGATAAATCGGTAAGACAGAGAAGTAGACAGAAGAAAATCAGTTGAACTCAATTTTTCCAATCATATACAGCGTGTCCAAGATAAAGATGGGATAGCATTAGGATCTAGGAAACGGAAAGAGATACGGGGTGGCTCAAATTAGAAAAAAGTTGTGTTTTTTATACCTAACAATATGCCGTTTAGAAAGTTTTAAAATTCCGGGTAATTCCAGAGATATCCCGAAAAATCCGAAATTTTGCAAAATCGTTTTATTTTTTTTTCTTGGTTTACTTGAAAATGTATTTTAAAATAAATGACATATTTGCAATGCCACTTTTTTCGCTCTATCCAATGACGTCAACATTTTTCGCAATCCGACGTTTCGTCTTCAAGGGGCCATCATCAGGTTAATTTTTTTTAAATACGTCGCTGCTATTTTTATGACAAAATCTAGTCATTGTTTATCAATGATTTAAAAAAATTGTACGTAATAAGAAACTAATACGAATTTATGAAGTGTTTTATTATTTCTAATTAGTATTGCTAATAGTAGTAAAAACAATTGTTGGATATTTTATGTTGTATTGACTTTTATACTGTTATGACTTCCTCCAATAGATATTTTGAAAGGGTTCGAAACCGTACTCAGGAAAAATTTTAAATGATAGGTAAAACAAGATAAAAACCGTTTTAAACGTTTACAATAGTAATTAAGAACTAAAAATGACTTTAGATTACATACACATTACTTAAACATTGCCGATTCCATAACATTTCACAAGATAAATTCATTGCTCCAGGATTATCATTATTAATAAAAATTATTTGGTGGGCAGTTAATAAAAATAAATATGTTGCCTTTGACATTGATAAAGAAATATCCATGGTAACTATATGGTATGTAAGATAGTTAAAAATTGCGGCTTCTTTTTGTTCTAAAATGTGATTATTGTTCTTTTCTGAATAAACTGAATTTCTTGAGTTCTCGAATAACTTTGTTAAATACAGTTTTTAACGAAAACAAATTAAGGGTACTTTGCTTAGGGAAAATTTCACATTTTGAAATTTTCTGGACGTCCTGTAAGTTTTATTACGTATTTGATTACTGTTCATGGCTTCCCAAGATAAGAAAAACTTTTTATGTAGAATAACTTTTTTTTCGACAATCAACAATAAAAAAGTGTACAAGAGCGCGGTGCCCCGTCCAGGGACACACTGTATATACACATATACTATGTTTAAACATTATTTTATCGTAAATGTTTCAGATCTCAGTGGTATTCCAATCCTCATTTCAGAGGAGTTTATTCTTTCCAAACGGTGAAATGCAAGAGAGGCAATGGGGTTACTTCGGAAACTATTTTGGCAACGCCACTGACTAATGTGGAAAATCGACCTATTGTTCAATTTGCTGGGGAAGCAACTCATCCCTATTACTTCTCAACAGTCCACGGCGCCATAGAAACTGGCTTCAGAGAAGCAGATGTACTAATAGGATTATACTCTAAAAATGCGTAAATTTTTATACGCATTTATCAATAGATATTTTACATACACTGCCAGCTCTAGCTTATTTACGGCGATATATTTTTTAGGTAAATTGAATTGAAATCATTAGAAGTATTTTTTATCAGCAATATTTATGGCAGAAGTGCAATGATACACATAACACTGCTCTAACAAAAATATGTTGTAAATTATTTTGGAAAACTTTTTAAACTAATCCATGATTTTTGCCATAAATGTAAGCATCTTTTATTTTACCAAATAAAAGTACCTATATACAATAATACACAATTTATAAACATCATTTTGTAAAAAAATGGAATTAAAGAATTTTTTTCTTTTCATCTGGAATATAATTTTCGTATTCTTTTGTTATAAATATTATATTTTTGACTATGTTGATAATTTTTGTTATTCTTACCATAGAAATATGTAAAAATTTGATTTAATTGTAGAAAAAAAGTTGTGCAAAGATAAACGCTCTTCAGTTTTTTTGTACTTTCATAAACGAATAGAAAAATGTAATTATTTTTTCTTTACAGTTTGTAGGTATGTATATTTGAACATTTTCAGTTATAGTTGAATAAAGAAATAATTTGCACAGTTCGCCATGGCCAATGTTATAATAACAAGAATTCTCATGATGAAAATGAAAAAACTGGAATTTAATCAACATTTCAGAGATTCTTATGGTAAATATCTTTAAGTTAATCATCCAGTATAGTAAAAAAAAAGTTAATTAATCTCTCCTATCACCTTGAGCTGTTAAATAAACAATACTACTATTTTAAGAAAGATTTTGAGAAATATCTTTGTTAAAATAAATATATGTTTATAAAAGTATTACAAAATAACATATCTATTAATACACCAAGATTATTTGCAAAAAAGCTATCTACAATTTATAATTTTAAATTAAACATACTTTAAAATCAATATTTAATCAACTTAAACAGTTTCTAGTTTATAACTATGCAATATAGGGTGTAATATATGCAGTACATAAATTAATTTCCTCTTTCGGATTTACACATATTTACTTATATAGGGTCATTTCACAGCATGGGTAAAAAATTAAAGAAAGACAAAATTGTTGTAAGCTTATTTTATAAACTCAATTATTAAGGCATTGAATTTAATTCGTTTAAATATCATTCTCATCTTACAATTTCGGAAATGGTGAGAGGTACAAATTGGTTAGATTATAAAAAAGGTACACAAGGATAAGCGCTCCTGAATGATGTCTTCAGTCTTCTAATGCTATCATAGATCAGTAGAAAAATGTAATTCTTTCTTTACGATTGATTGTGGGTACATTTGAACATTTTAAGACGCAGATACAGATTGTTAATTTGTGAAAATTTAAAGTTTCTAATATTAAAAAAAACAAAAATTAAGCATCATTGCATTTCTTGTCCTTTCAGAAATTTCCATGATGAACGTCCTTCCAAGTAAATCACTCAGTATAGTGAAAAAATAATAATAATAGTAATTCCTCATATTGTCTATCGCCTTCAGCTGTTAAGTAATAAACTAATATACAGTACAATTATCTTAAGAACCATTTTGCGAAATATATTTATCAAATTACTATTTGTTTGTAAAAGTATTACAAAATAATAAATCTATTAATACATTAAACATTATTTTGAAGAAACTTAAGCAAGTAAATATTTAATTAACTCAAACATTTTCCAGTTAACAGCTATATAATACAGGGTGTAATATAATAACCAGCAACAAATAAAGTATTTTCTTATTTCAAATTTAAAAATATTTTGTTATATAACCTGATATCACAGCATGAGTAAAAAATCAGAGGAAAACAAAGTTATTGAGATACCTGAGAAAAGAACAAATTATGTTTTAATTTTTTTGATGTAATAAACTACAATTTGATAAAAATTGACCTTTTAAGCATAATTTCGTGGCATAGATCTTATTTATTTAATTCCATGTTATTACACAAAGTGTTTACACACGTCAAAACAGAAAAAAGAAAGAAAGAAGCACATTAAAATAAAGTAAAATAGGTCATAGACCGAATAATAGTTATGTAATAAAACATAATAAAATAGTAAAAAAGTGTGCATACAAAATAGTAGATAATTAAAATATAATACCAAATAAACAAAGGGTAATACAATACATTAAATTAGATTACTCACAAAAAACTGTTTAATATCATAAAAGGCATTATTTATTAGAAACATTCTTATTCTGTATTCTAAATTGCATAAAAATATAAGTATAACTAAATTGCATGTTGTGTTTACAATGTTCGTTATGACCCCTAGAACATGATGGTTCAAAAACTGTTTAAAATAACGTTGTTTTGGTTAATATAGCGCTAAAGATTGAAAATATTAAATTTTAAACTATATGAATTTGCAAGTGCACGTTAAATAAACGTAATATAACATAAATGTACAGGAAAGATTTAATAAAACAAAATAAATTATTGTAGTTAAAGTAAAGCCAAGTAAAAATGCTTTAAACTGATCTGATGTGAGTATTATTTATTTAATTATTGTACGTGCGTGCGATGAGAATTTTAAAAAAGAACTTGTTATAGTACTGAGAAACTATAAAATAACGTCAAAATTCTAATTAAAAACTACGTGAAATAGCGGGACATTTCAATAGCTATTCAACTGAAGGCTAAAGTAGCAATAAACGTTATTTTAATCGTTCGTATTCACAATGCATATTACTTTTGAAATCTTGTAACTCAAAAATTACAGCTGTTAGCGTAATAAACAAATAGGTCAATATTTGCTCAAAATGTCTAAGAACTCAGACTCTTACAATTCAAATTATTTTCAGTAAAAGTTACAAGTTTAAAATGTCTCATATCTATGACATTAAATAAATGACTTTCATTACATCGGCATACAAAAAAAAAGTGGTCTGTACCTTTGATTTGACCCAATAGGAATCCGAATCTGAAGTCCGTTTAGCTCAAACACCCCCAAAATTTTGAGCAAAAATATTCGAAAAAATTTGTTCTGATCAAGTTGGTTTCTTATAGGTATATTTTGATGTGCTAAATCTAAATCTGAAGTGTTTTAAGCATACCATACCCCCGATTTTGCAAAAATCGCAAAAATAATATCGAAAAATCACCAAAAAATAGCGAAAAATCGCCAAAAAACGCCAAAAATCACGTTAGTGAGCGCACAAAAATTCCAACGAATTTTTTCCGACCTTGATGTATGTATTTTTATACGCTGAATTCGACTCTGAAGTCTATTAGCTGTATCCCAGATTTTGCAAAAAAAACTCAAGAAATAGCTAAAAATTTCAAAAAGATCATATTAACGAGAGTGAGAAAATTTAGAAAGAAGTTTTCTAGATGTTTAAATGTCATGGATATGACCAGGCTTTCTTTGAAGATACTCTTACAGTTTTTTTCTTTTGTATCGAACTCTTTCTGACCTATGGAGCGGGTTTCTCTTTCTCTTCTGTCTATTGTGATTTGTTTCTCTCTTCAGTGTCCAACAGAAATCTGCCATAATGTTGATATCCCATTTTCCTTGGTATCAATCCACTTCACTTATATCTTGATGGAATCCTTGTTCTTCATTGTATATTCTTTAAGGTTTTAAGAAAAAATAGTCAAGGTGAGAGTATATGAAGTGCAATTTAAGATTCATCAAGCAATTTAACTGTTTGAAAAAGTTCGCTACAAAAGAAGAAAAGTGTAAGAGCAAGATCAAAGTAGGCCAGTTGAATTTATTTGGAACTAATTTAAATCCATGACATTTATTAACGATTTTTTCGGATTCGCGATTTTCATGTTTTTTTGCGATATTTTCTGATTTTTGCTAAATTTTTGGGTATGAGGCTCAACAGATTCAAATTCAACTCCAAAAAAATTTATCAGAACACCTGATCCAATCTGGAAAAGCTCTTTTTAAATTTTCTCACTCTCATTAATATGATTTTTTGCCATTTTCAGCTATATTTTGCGTTTTTTGCAAAATCTGCAAAGGGGAGGAGAGGGGTACAGCTAAAAAACTAGAGACTCAAATTCAACGTGTCAAAATGCATAAGAAATACACTTGATGAAGATTTTTGGTCATTTTTCACAATTTTTGGTGATTTTTTGTTATTATTTTGGGTTTTCGCAAAATTTGGGAGAGATGCAGCTTAAAAAACTTCAGATTTGTATTCAGCACATCAAAATATATAAGAAACCCACTTGATCAATTACAGAACAAGTTTTTTCGATTTTTTTTCTCACTAACGTGATTTTCAGTGATTTTACACTATTTTTTGCTAATTACTCAAAATTTTGAGGGTGTTTAAGCTAAACGGACTTCAAATTCAGATTCAGCATGTACAGCATGTATAGACATAAAGTCTATAGGGTCAAATAAAGGACCACTTTTTTTTGTGTGCCGTTTCTTAATCGAAATCTTTTATCAAAAAGTATTGTTGTTACATTTTTATGCACTGCCTTTTGTGTTGAGATAAATGATGTTATGGTTTTGAATATATAGGATATAAACAGATCCATATAAATACAGGAACCCCTAAAAGCGTAACAGAATGTATGGAAGATATCAAAAAGTATATTATAAGGACATAGGAACGCCATTTCGAACATGTAAAATTATTGAAGTCGATTTTGTAGTTACTAAAACTGTATTGACTATGAAAAACGTTACATTATTATATTTTAATATTCTGTAGATATCCCAAACTTCTTGAGAAAAAAATGTTAAATCAAGAAAATATTTTCAAACGTGGACAACATGACAATTTTTTACATCGTAGTCACACTCTATATTTTTATAGGCGCTGTTGAGCCCAGAAGGTATTTATTAAGTAAAAAATAAAAAGATACAAAAACACATTCACAACAAGTCCAGAAGCACTTCAAGGCATGATATTGTGTACAACAATTATTAAAATTCGGCAAATAGTACCTAACCTGTAAAAATCGTTAGCAGAAAATTTCCAATATTCAACTCTATAGAAATGCATTTATCTCAAAATGAATAGTAACCAAAAATATTAGTCATTATCTCAAATAAAAAGAAAAAACATTGACCAATATCAGCATTTTTTTTGTAAATGTACTATAAAGCATTAAGAAACCTTATTGGCTGAATTTTGAATTTATTTCTTTCCAAAGCGATAGTAACAAAGAAATAGGCTTTGAAACAGGACCAGGAGCTAATTTATTTGAAAATTTGAAACATTATTTAATGATTTCAATATGTTATAGTCTTTCCGATCTCATTTGAAGATCCAAGAGGTTGGCAGTATGTACCAGGTTCAGTGGCTGACGCAGCAACTCGGCATTGAAATATTTGAAAAACTTTTTTCCATATTTATTTAACCATACCCATATACAGATCTAGTCGTTCAGTTGAAGAATGAGCACGTGGGTAAACATGACACACGTGGTCACACTGGGCGACCTGACTATAAATTCAGTTGTCAACAAATAGGCTAGCAGTGCAGTGCAGCAATGCGGAATTTGGTGTTATTCAGATAACTTTTATTTATTATAGGCACCTTCTATTAATCATTCATATTACAATTGCGAAAAGGAAAAATATGAGGGATATTTTGTTTACTAATATTATTACAAAACGAAATTTACCATTAATATAATAAAATTGTTTGAGGATATAAATAATTAAAATGTTGTTGGTCAAATGAACATATAGTAGACATTTTCTACACATTATATACAAATTATTATAATTTTTTACCTTTAGCAGAAAACTTTTTTAGGGACGCCTATGAAACTAATTAAATGTTATTGCTAGGTGTTTTTATACATGTTCAACTGACTTCGGAAAGACTATAGCTATGTAACAATTAAAAAAAAGGATATAAAAAATATTTGAACCGGACCTGAATACATTCTTTTGTAGCTGTTGTACCAACGCGACATGTAAATATCACATGAAAAGTAAGGCAGATGTGAGTGCATTTGGGCGTTTCCCTCAATACATAACTATTGTTATATACGCATGCGACATGGGTGCGTCGACAATGTTCTCACCAAGGGGTGGCCTGCTTTATTTTTATGGAATGGTAGTTGTCGGGAACACGCACATCTGTCAGGTTTTACAAAATAGGAATGGAAAGCTGGTTGCAATCCAGCATGGGGTAAACTATTCGTGGAACTGGGAATAAAATAAGACTTATTACAAGTTGGTTAACTTATTAGATTTGTTTTAAATATCACTTTACAAATTTAATTTAATTTAAGGGAATAAATCACTTCTAAAATATGCAGATCGTCAGTATTGTGACCATGAACTGAGTACTTTATATTTTTTCTGTTTCATTTACAGTCTTCTAATTTTAAGGATCATATTTTAAGAATCCCTATACATTTTTATAGAAATTAATATCCTAAATGGTGTATGACTACTTGTATAAGCGAAAGTAGGTTACATTAGTTTACCTGTCATTAAATAAATAAAAATGGCTTCTTTGAACTCACATCCATGAAAATACCCATTTTTTGTGATAACTAAAATTATCTATTTTTTTTGAACATTTTTTGGGCATAATTTTTTTCTCTATCTCTTCTCTTTAAAAAGTTACAATAACAAGCATTATACAAAAATGTATTCTATTGTATTGGAACTAGTTGTGACTTAATCAGCATTACTGTGAAAAACAATCGCTGTAACTCCTGTCACAAATTTGTTTACATATCAGTTGCTATGTTCTTCTTCAAAAAGGCCACTCCACGAAGAAAAATTGAATAATACACATAATGACGGTTAAATAGGATAACCAACTATAGAAAATATGAAACAATTTTAATTGTAACTAATAAATATAACAATAACTAATAACTAATAACAAAACACAAATAAAATATAAAATTATGATTAATACTTTTCGATATTTATCCAATATTTTCCTAACTTTCCTTGTAGAGAAACGACATTTCTCTTGAAAGAATCTCGCAAACATGTCGAATCTTTTGCTTTAAATTCTCCAAACTTCTTGTGGACGTCTTATATACTTGATTTTTTAATGTTCCCTATAAAAAATAGTCAGGAGACTTTGAAGTCCATTCTACAGGCCCATTAATTCCAGTCCATTTAGTTCCGAAAGTATTTTTTAAATAGTCTGTAACTCTTTTAACTTTATGTCGAGGAGCAGGGAGAATGGGATTAACATAGTATGGATTTTCAGTGGCTCAGTAATGTTCGTTTCTATTATTTGGCTTGCCATTACATACATAGCATGGATTTTCAGTGGCTCAGTAATGTTCGTTTCTATTATTTGGCTTGCCATTACATACTTATAAAACGACTCATCGGTCTAAAGAATGTGTTGTAAGAGTCTATTATCTATTTCCAAATTAACCATTATTTGGGCTACATAATTAAGTCTTTTTTCAGCATATATGTCAGATAAGTGCTCCAAGTTACTTAGCCTATAGTCATGGTAAGTAACCATTGGAGCTCAGAATTCTTTGCACAGAGCTTCTTTTTAAATTTAATGCAAAAGTGGCCTGTCGTATAGAATTTCTAGGATATTCCTCAAAATATTGCAATACTTTTCTTGATAAAAATGCATTTTCTTTAGCACTCAAAATTCGTTCTGATCTGGCAAAAATTTTTAGGTTAATAGCTTGACGCTCTGGATATGTCTCATGATATAAGTTAGCAGCTCTTTTGATATTTTTTTGAAATTCACCGTAAATTAGTCATGTCAAGTTTTTCATTGTTTACTTACTAGTTTGTTTATTATGCAAGTAATAACGTTTGACAGAAACTAATATGTAAACTGACTTGTGACAGCAGTTTCAGCCATTGTTTCTATAGCAATGTTGATTAAATCATGACTAATTCCAATATAATAGGATACATTTTTTATAATGGTTGTTATTGTAACTTTTTAAGAAGAAAAGATAAAGAAAAAATTTCTGCATAAATGTTAATAAAAAAATTGATCATTTTAGTTATCATAAAAAATGGGTATGTTCGTGGAAAAAGTTGCTGACGTCATTTTTTTTATTTTCCGAATTTTGAAAAAAATATATTTTTCAAGTGCAAAGCGTACCTTAGCGAGTCCCGATTCACGCCATCTGAACAGATTTTTACTGTCGTTTTTCGTTCG
Source organism: Anoplophora glabripennis (assembly GCF_000390285.2). Classification (NCBI taxonomy): domain Eukaryota; kingdom Metazoa; phylum Arthropoda; class Insecta; order Coleoptera; family Cerambycidae; genus Anoplophora; species Anoplophora glabripennis. The sequence goes on along the minus strand of NW_019416350.1, from coordinate 2,024,372 downwards.
TCTGTTATGGGCCCGAGACGAGAACTTTGGGACACCCTATACATGTTTATAGAAAATGTTTGATTTGTTCAACATAAAACAAAGTGAATTCGACAATGTATCTTGATAATAGCCACACAAAATTGTTTATTACTGTTGACTTAGTTGAAAATATTTGTTCTGGGTTTTTAATGCTGTTACAATGATCATAAACAATGTAGGACACCTTGCAGAGCCGCGTATAAAGAAAAATTGGTATCAAGGAGACTGTAATCTAAAATACAATAAATTTTAATGAACTTAAATTTTTTCTGATTAAAATTACAACCGATAAATTGTAGTCGTACTCATATACAGGGTGTTCTCAAAGTTGAGTAATTTATTTTAACAGCTGGTAGAACTCGTAAAAAAGTCGATTTGTCAGAAATCGTTAATATAAAAGTTGCAGAGGAAGAGAGTTATAAAAATCCTGTTCTACAAAAATTGTTCAAAATTGTTACCATTTATGTTTTTACAACGCAATGATCGAAAATGACAATAAATTAGGTTTGTATTATGAAGTTTTTAAATTTCATTTTTTTTTAGATGATTGTTAATAATTTCTTTATTTGACAACTTTTATTTAAAGGTTTTTTTTTAAATCGACTTTTTTTAGAACTTTTAGAACACCCGATATTTACCAAAAGAATATTGAAACATGTTCAACTCAAACTTCAGTAAACACCACTGAAATATATCTACATCATTGGCCTTAGGCATGCATATTCAAATTTTTCTGTACCTGGTTCTTCTGGTAATGTAAAGAATCTCTGGAGGTAATAAGTTGCCATTGTATTTCCTAAATAGGTGGTACCTGGGGAAAGCTGTTTAGAGTTATAATCTTGTAATCCGTCTACCTGGCTGGTTTTATAGAACAGTTTTCAGAGTATTGGTATGCTTTATAAAATATTTTTTAGGTATACAAAACCCAGGGTAATTTTTTTTAAAATGTTAGTCAGAAAATAAGAAAAATAAATAAATTTAAAATTTAGAAACCGGAAATATATTTTTTTTAAATTTAAGGTAATATGAGTTTAATATTTATCGGTTTATTCTCTTTTAATTTAATTTTATTGCAATTTTTAAATATAGGAATGAATACATTCAGTACAGTTTTAGTTTTAACACTGAATACATGACTTTTTTAAATAAAAAGATGATCAATATTTGTTGTAGGTAGGTAACCAAACAAATAAATTTCGCTATTTGAATGACATTTCTTATAAAACGATCTCTAGAATACATAACGTTAGACATCATGACGTTAAATATTAAATTATTTAAAGGTGGGTGGGTGTCTCTCCTAACCGTCACATAAAAATGTGACCTTGAAAAAAAATGTGACTAACCATTAGCAACATTTAAGATAAATTGGCAAACATGTGGCCAATATGCAGTATGGAACTGTGCAGCAAAAAAATGTTAAATCGGTAGGATGCTGAACTAATTATATAATTTTACCAATACATAATACTTATGAACATGTTTAAATACAATCATTCTAGGTAAGGACTAACTTGTCGGCAATATTTTGTCAGTGCTTAATATTGCATACTACTTTATAATTTTGACACGTTTTGTGGTATTTATACCTCAAAAAATGTCTTTGTTTTATGTTTGTATTTAAGAAGGCTATTCCGTTCAGTATAAAATTATATTCTAATAGGATAAGAAAAAGTACGGATGAGATATAACATAAAATATAGTTTGAAGATATTTATTTGTGATAAAGTTTTAGTTTTTCATCATTTCATTTACTCAATTAGCTTTTATGCCAAAAAGATATTGCAAGTGTAACTTTCAATAAACTATTTTTACGTAACTAAAAATCACGAAAACACAAACAAATAGAAAATACCTACGCATTACTATGTCATGCACTATTTAAAGTTACCTATATTATAGTTAAAGTTTCGAAAAATCAAAGGGTTTATTTTTAGTATTGCTACATATTAATTAGATGACGAAATTTCAGTAAACAGGGGAAAAATTAACATATATCTAAAACGTTTACTAGAGTATTGAGAGTGTAATTCAATGCCGGCCAAAGTAGTTATTTTTCACGATATTATTTGTTGAAAAGAAAATATATGTCTGTATAACTTTCCATAATCTCTGGTTAACACTATTTGCCGTATTAAACTATTATTTGGAAACCATCAGCATGTAACCAGCAAGCATTTATAATTCTTTCACTTTGTTCATGGTAGTAAATAATAACACATACTATATTGGCCACATAAAACAACGTGATCATAAATAATGGAAAAAATAAATTGGGAAGAATATATAGGTACTAATATAAAAGTACCAATTTAATATTTTCTACCATAAGTTATCTGCAGTTAAAAATGCTTTTTTTAATTTATGTTATCTAATCTAATAAATACAGATTTTGGCAACTCACTCATAATTCGTAAAGCAGAGACTTTTTACCGAAACAGATAAATAAAATGTCATATAATTAACATGTTTCATTGCCAGGACATTTAATCAAAGTAAAACTGTTGACACTTTCTCAAGTTTTGGGAACAAACATAGACAGAACTGTTAAGTATTTTGGCAACTTCATTCGCTGCAATGCCTACGTTCTTATGAGACATATCAACATCAAACTTATAACAATATTAGTTTACATTCAAATTACTAATATCATTTGTAATCATATTATTTTACATTCATGTCAAAAAACTTTCTTAGAAAAAATACTCAAGTACCTAGTGAACAATTCATTGATTTTGTGTTTTAGGTACATCAAATTATTAAACAATATTATTCTAATGCAAAGCAGATCATCTTAAAAAAATATGCGAATATTTAAGCGTGTGGTCCAAAAATGTTGCGTTGCGAAAATACAAGGTGTTAAAATTTTAGGAAAAAGAAGGAAATTAATTAATATTTTCGAAACTGCTTGTGATATTTCAGTGATATTTACATAGTGATAGGTAATAAAGGTGCATGTTTTTCAATACGGACATAATTTTTAGCTCAAACAGTGGCGTGCGTACGAGCACTTAATTTGATATTTTTAAAGAAAAAAATGGTACGTCAATGGTTTTTTTCCCAAACAAAATTATTATTGAAATTCCCGTTGAATACGACAGATAAGAGCTCTCTTGTGTTTTTGTTCTACAATGCGCCGTTTTTGAGTCATCTGTTTTGGTTACAGTTTCTTTGTTTACTACTGAAACAAAATAGTCCAGACGGGTCTGTTTCAAAAAGTCCATATTTGAAATATTTATCTATGCGCATAAACAAAACGTGGGTTTAACTTTTGACGATTTTTTCAATTTTTACAATAATAGTCATGATTAATTCGATTTGTAACTAATTATATTTTGTAAAAAATGTAATTACAAACATTTCTTCCTCTTCCATTTTCGCCTAAAATCAACTCTTGGAAAGATACGTAATTAAATAGGAAGAAACATATGACATTTTTCGGATTTTTTTAACATATTGTGCCGCCAAAAGTTAAGCCCACGTTGTTTTTATGCGCATAGAAAAATTTTCATTTCTAGTGATATTTGAAAGCCAAAAAGCCAAAAATCTCCGTGGATATACGATTCACCCAAACCAAAACAGATACCGTCTAGTCTAAAACAAAATCTTTTCATTTATCTCTATAAATATAAGATCAATGCTAGTTTTTTCATATTATAGGTATTAAAGTAAAATATGTTTTAGTACATTTGTTACTATTTCCTCCAAAACAAAGTGGCTCAGAAATGTCTTTGGACTCTTTGGCAAATGCAGTTAAGTATTATACAGCCACCTTTCAAACGCAATTAAATGTTTTATGCTTACTTGCATTTAAATAATAATATGGTTAAGTAAATCTTTTATGACATGAATATTTATAATGACTAGCTTACCTTTCCATGTCCCTTTTTAACTCATATGACTCAACGAAAATTATTCATATGATACACATGTAACATATATTTTTAACTATTATGTATTTTACGTCATATTTTAGCACTGGTTAATTTTATTAACACTCGAAATTGGCAGTTTTTTTACATTTATTCCCACACATCAATAAATTCTCATTGTGAGAAATATATGACTGGTTTTTTTACAATGCCTTAATTAAAGTATACAAAATTTATCTAGTACTTTTAGAGTTAAAACTTAAATATTTCTGATCAAATTTAAACACTTGCTTGGTTATGAAGGCATTTGTTCATCCCCCAATCTCATTCTTTCGAATGGCAGCCTACACAGTTGTTTATACATACATAATTTTCAATAAATAAGAATAATTTAGTCATTTTTATTATTTTGAAAATGGAATTACTGTACTTTTACTCAATATGAAAAAAGATGTCTTAAGACATATGTGCCTTTTCACATTTACTGGAACCGCGTAGCCTGCAGTCACTACCGATTTGGTATTGCTCGTTGAACCAGTTGCCAGCCACCTGGTCTGAAAACGCACGAAGAATACCTATTACAATTTTTGTTACTTGACAACATTTTATCAAATTAATCTATGTGAAAATTTAATTAGGTACTTTTATTTTATCATCAACTAATATTGTAGGCCTTTCTTACGTAAATGAAATACAAATGTACTTTAATGGTCATTTTCTTTCGATTTGCTTCTTGTTATCAGTATACAACAATTTTTTTAAATTGCCTTTAACCGTTTACCATTTATAATTCTTAAACTTTAGCATTGCTGGACCTCGGTAAATCCCCAACACGTCACTGAATGAAATATTATAATAATATGTACTCATGTGTAATTTTAGAAAAGATTAAGAGCGATACTCTACAGAAGTTTATATTTAATTTTTAAAGGAATAAACTAAACACCAATACAAAAAAGAAGAGGATTGGGACGTGAATCATACTAGTGTGTGTAGTATCACAGACAAAATAGCTATCGCCCCAGACCACTACTGGAATAGGCCAGCAGTTTTAAGTTTCCGAATTGCTGATAGAGTACACCACCAGCAGAATTTTAGGAAGAATCAAATGCAGCGGCCCGTATTCCTACGTGTATCCCAGCAACATATAAACAACGATTTGGCAATGTTGTCACGTGTACTTACGGATTTATTTTGTACACTTTTTATCAATGCCTGCTTTTTGCGTTATTGTATTGATAAAAATGTTTTAAAGAATGAACGAATAGGTATGTAGTCAACTTAGGCGATCGGATATTCTGCAGTGGTTAGTTAATCATAATTTGGTTAATTAGCTACTATTTTCATTTTTTGGTATTAAAATACTGCAGAAAATATGTTTCCAAATAAACAAAATTCGTAATGATATTTTAAACAGCTTGTAATATAATTTTTTTAATATATTCGATGATGATGATAAATTTATTTAATATACAAGGTGGGTTATTAGTACGTCGCGGAATGTAGGCACAGGATTTTTGTTTGTATTTTGACATCCACTTGTAGGTTTCATAATAATTAAAGATAGAAAAAAAATTTAAATACAAATGTACGATTTTTCCTTTATTTTATTTTATGTGTATTTATGTATTTATGTATTTATGTATGTATTTATTGATGAATTGTTGTTTTTTTTTTTAATAAATTTCGTATTCAACTACTACTTGAGGTTCTAGCAATTTTACATTGTGTTAATTTTTTTGAACACCTTGTGTCACAAATATGAGCACTACCAATGACATCCATGATATGCAACACTTAACTATCTAAAGAAATCAACAATAAGAGAGCAGTACCCATCTACACAACCTGTCTGTATAGTGCAATTTTTTTAAACATAGGTGTTAATATCGAACCAAATTGGAAGTCGATGCACAAATCTAAAAACATTAATTTCAAGTTTTTGAATTCTCCCATTCCAAGGTGATATAAAATAAATAATTAATTAGGTAAATTCATAGTTTTAATTCTAACTTGATTTATTTTATTTAACATTTATCACAAATGTGATTTCCAAACAAAAGATAAGTTCCATATCTCTTTAATTACATAATTGAACGCATTAAATTTATTTGGCAGTTATCATTTAGCAACAAAGCCACCGCTGGAAAGGAATCAATGTTAACAGTTAATTAACAAGCTACTACATCTTCGTTAGGAGTCATAATTCCTCTACTTTATATATGAACTTATGCTAGTTTCCAAAAAACACCCTGTAGAAGTTTAACGGTCGAATTGAAGAACACAGTAGAAATGGATATAAATAAAATATTATATTAATTATATATTAATTTCAAAATTTTTTGAGACTGATGAGTAGAAGTCAATAAAACTGTATGTAAGGGAAAACGAGACCAACATTGGACGCTGCTTACTGAAACCTTTATAATTTATGGTAATCCATCCTCATTTTCTTCTTAAAACTTATTGCAACTGAAGAGTTGTAATAATAGTTGTCAATTTTCACTTTATTTTCCTTAAATATAGCACATCAAGAAAATATTTTGTTTGTAGAGGCACATCCTTCCAAAACCACAACGTAGATACAATTATCTTAACTCTGTTTTTTAGTTTGGTTTATCTTATGTGTGTATTGCTTTTATTAGTTTGGTTAACCTTTTCCAGAAAATGTATCGCTAAACCTCAATAGAGATTAGGATGCCTGGATAAGAAGATTCTAGGAAAATTGTGGTTCAAATATCTAAACCGGTAACAAATAAAACGTTACAACGATAAACGCAGGATATGGATAAAGAAAAAGAATTGCTGTTAATGAAAATATTTAAAAAAATTTATGGAACAAACATCAAATAATCCTGCATGCAAATTGACATGGAAAATGCATTTTTTGAAACAACTTTTATTTACATCAGTTATGATAATGTGAACAATAAAATAAGTGTTGTAAACAAATCACAAACTCAAATTTTACAATGATTTTATTTTACAATTAGTTGAATACACCGGATATAAAAGGTAACGCTCCTTTGCGAACAAAACTACGAATGTATATATAAAATAGCCCCACATGATGGTCCTCGAATTGAGTCAGCGGAATCCAGCCATAAGGATATGACTTGTCTTCATTATCAATAGGTATATGTAAGAATTTAACACTTTTTAACAAAAAAACACAGATTCTTTTCTTAGAACAACTTTAATTGACTTATATGCTGTACTGTGATGATAATACGTATGTTCTACGCTAATGTCCATCTAAGAATTCCACATTCACTAATCTTACCTATGTTTACAAAATAGTCCCATAAATACTCCCATAATATTAATCTGTCATCGAGATGGGCCGAGATCGTTGACGACGTTGGTAAAATTCCGTGAACTGCTCATATATATTATGTGGGTTGTAATATTACTTTTAATTAAATTTATTTCTATTAAAATCACATTTTTTATGTAGGTTTCTTAAATAAAATAGGTGTTTTTACGACATTATTTGATGATATCAAAATACCCATTTAGTCTCCATAGAAATCAGTAAATGTTTGAGTAAAGTGACAATTAATTTTATGTGAAGTTTTCAATAGCAGTTTAGAAGAATTCAGTTGAATCATGATTTTAAATATAGAAGAAAATTGCAAAAATGATAGTAAGTAGTTTTGGTTTTTTCATATTAATATTACTTTGCATATCATTCAAACTTCAATTCTGATATGTGGCATGCTTTCAAAAGTATAGTAAAAAATTTAGTATCTATTTACCAATCTCTACGAAAACGACATTTTTTTCTCAAAAACACGAATTTCCTTGTTACACCATCAAAATTTATTACAAAATTTTGATATTTTAAAACAGAATAATCTCAGAAATAACTATGGTGAGATTCATATTTAAGTATTGGTTTCATTATTAACAAAGATAAAATTTTAATAAAATTTGTTTATAGGTACCTCTTTACAATGTTTGTAACAATATGATTTAAAATATGTAAGTTCTAACAAATTACACTCCAACATGTTCCTTAATTTCTGTAGGAAATTTTGCGAATGTCGAGGAGTTAAGACTAAAAAAAATACTGCTTAATTGTGGCTGATAACATTCTGTAGGTATTTAGAAAGGCATTTCGCTGTAATTCCATAGAATTAGATTGAAATGAGGATGATTAACAACGTTTCTGTTAAAGCAGAAATTATATAATGACTGAAATTAGAAATTTCAGCAACAACATTACAAAATTAACGGAAAAATTTGCTATTTCCTTATAAAATATCAAACAATGTACCACTTAGAATACTTGAATTTTGTCCTTAAATAGCGGAAATATGACATCTAATTAAGTAATTTATTTGATACGCTTTATAAACGTATATCCTCTATTTGGTTTATTTTATAATTTTGATTTTAAATTCTAAATTGCTGTAACATGTTTAATAATGTCTTTAGATAAGGAAACAGGGCAATTTTATTTAAATAAAATATTCTTCTAGTCAAAGATCATGTTAACAATGCAACTAAACATGATATAATCCAGCTATCTTTAGAAACATATTTTTACTACTAGTAGTACTTTTCCTTGTATCTGTGTATAAAAACAGAATGGAAACATTGTTTTAAATATGTCTACATGCAGATAAGAAAATAAATAAATGTAGCTAAACGCCCTAGACACATTTATGTATTTCTAAAGCCTAGGTACAATATGAAACGTTTCAGCGTACAAATTTACCTTAGATATACAACGCAGTTTCTTCGAAATAAAAAATGAACACGACGTGATAAACTAATTTTGCTGACCTTGTGTGACAGGTTTGATAATTACTTTTTCCAGTCGGAACCTGCACAAGCGTTTACTTATTTACACAAATTTCAAAAATGTACACGATGTCTCTAAATTCTCTTTTAATTCGTCAACGCCAAAACATAAAGTACTGGAGCAATAAATATAAAGAAACGTATTGACAAAGACACCAAGTTTGTGCAAAGAGGCCATTTGAGCATATTCTTAGGAACAGTCAGTTAATTTTTGAACAATTTTTTTTGGTCAGTAAGAAGTTGCTAAGTCATTTATGATTTGGTGGCTATTGTACTACAATTTGTAAAGATCCTTTCCCCTTCTCTAACAAACATAACGATTTTGTACCGAAATCAAAAATTCACTTTACTTTTTTGTTCATTAATTTATTGCTGATATCAAGTTTTATATGAAGCAAAGTAAAAAATGAGGTAGTTAGCTAATTTTCAAAAGTGACAAATTAGTGTGTAGTAAAGTTTATCTCGTATTATGAAAAATAATCATGGAAAATATACCACCAAGAGACAAATTAGCAATTGTACGACTTGTTGGCGATAATGTGCGTTCGGCAAGAAAAGCTGCAATAGAAATTAATACTAGGCACCCAAACAGACAAGTAAGTTAGAGCAGTGCACGTACGTGCACGGTTGTGTTTCAAAAAATTTGCTTAAAACTAGACATAATAGAAATAAGAGAAGTAATAACCAAATTTTACATTATTTTAATAATAATCCCCAGGCTAGTATTAGAGTGGCTAGTTTAAATCTTAACAACCTTAAAGAAAGTATCAGAAGGTGCCTGTCAAAAAATAAAATGGAGGCTTCTAAACCAAAATTTATCCATATTTTGGAATTGGGAAGAAAGACGTTTGGAGTTTTGTTATTGGTTAAGGGAGAATATTTAAATAATCCTAAATTTTAAGCGAAATTTTATTTAGTGATGACGCAATATTTGCTACAAATGGTGTAGTTTCGTCCCAAAATTGTCGTCTTTTGTCAGTTGGGAATACAGAATTGATTATAAACGCAGAGGCACTATTCGCAACAACTTAACGTTTGGCGTGGAATATTAAATAATAGAGTAATTGGCCCCTTCTTTTTTGAATGCGAATAGATTTTTAAATTTTCTTAATAATGAATTTCGGAACGCATTAGATGATTTGCCTTTAAGAAATCTCCTTAATTTGGAGTTTCAATTAGATGGTAGTCCTATTCATAATGTTGCTGCGGTGCATGAGAGAACTGTTAAACGAATATTTTGAGAATTGTTGGATAAGACAAAATAGTCTTTAATTGAGTGACCGCTGAGATCCTCGTACTTGACACCATTAGATTTTTTCTTTGGGGTTTATTAAAACAAAAAGTTTATAAATCAAGGTCACAAACTGTACACGAACTACGAGCTAGGATAATGCAAGCCTGTGCAGAAATTACCCCAAACCAAATACAAAAAATATTTATGAACGTACGTAAAAGAATTGAGAAGTAAATGGTGAAGTGACAAGAATATAATTATTTAACTTTTGTTGGTTTCGGTTTCATTATTTTACTTTTAAATTTGTCAAAATTAAGATTATTAATAACTATTATAGTATAGACCAGGGCGGATCTGTTTTGAGGATGTGAGAGGGGGCAAGCAAGGATTACTTTCAGTATAACTCACATAATAAAAGTGTAGATCCCTAGATCTTGTCGAGGTCCGGAACATTTCAAAATTGCAAAAATGTTTAAAAAGATACCTATTTTATCTGAGTATTTTTACTTATATCTTGGAACCTATGCATTTTGGAAGAATATTGAAGAGAAAACAATGTTTTAGAATTGAATTTTGCACAATATACTGCAAGTTAAAATTGTTTAAATTTATTACCGATGTTGCAAAATAGCAATAATTGATGAAAAAAAAGGCAAAATAATCAAGTTTTTTGGATAATTTTTTTAAAAATATTCATTTAAAATATTAATTGCTCCGAGGGCATTCTAATTTTGGTAAAAAAAAACTTTGGAGTATAATAAAACAACACACCAAATTTCATTAAAATCGGTTTGAATTTTCAAAATCTTGCACAGTCTCAAATAAAGAATCTAGATACTTGAAAATTTTTAGTAAATAAATAAATTTTTAAATTTAACACTTTTTTATTTTTAAACAATTAGATTACATTTATCAATTTGCAATTTAGTTTTTTTCAAAAATTATAATTTTAAAGTCCTCGGAAAGACGCTTCTTTAAAAAAAACCTAACCTAACCTTTAGTATATTGTGCAAAATTCAATTCTAAAACTTTTTTCCTCTTCAATATTCTTCAAAAATGCATAAGTTCCAAGATATAAGTAAAAAACTCAGATAAAACGCCTAGGCATTTTTTTGATTTTTAAACATTTTTGAAAAAATCAATTAAAATCGCACAATAAATACAAATTTTACAGGGAGGCTCAATGATGCATTTGTATGTCTTTTTCGAGATCTTTATTTTTTTAATTCTTTATTCTTAAGATTTATTGAAATTTTACTACCACCACGAAATCTCTCTGTGTCAGCATATAATTCATTAAAAACGGTACGAGTTTCACACTCCATTTTGAAAACATAATATTCAAATTTTCAGTTACCACCGTCACAGAATCCGATATCAAATTTTTCATAGCAAGAAACAGTGTTTTACCTATTCCTAACAATATCGAATTTTTAGTGAAATAAGATTTTATAACTACAAACTGATAAATCACATAGGTATATGGACATTCCATGTAGGATAGGTATTTACTTTATCATCTAAACTAAATTATGCGCAAATATTTCGCTGGATGCTCAGAAATCGATATAATAAAATCAAAGAAAGGCAAGATAATTCTAAGGATTGCATGGAATTTAATTAAATGTTTTAATCTCATTATGGAATATGAGGAGTATAATCTAACAAATCAATGTTTGCATAGACGTTTACGCTAGATTAATCATTACCACACCATTTTTTACAGTGATTAAACTATAAATAATCTAGGAATACATGAACTATGATAAAACTTATAATTTGAGCATGATACACATTTCTATAAATGATTAAACAGATATAAATATCACCCAAAAAACAAAACTCTTATTATATCTATAAAATTATAAAAAACGAGTCGTATTGATTCCATACATGGAATTTTCCAGCAACTACGCAGTACGGAATATAATGGAATATTCTAGACTCGACCTGAACCAGCGAGAAGGAACGAAATACGTTCAGTGCATGGTACAGAAAAGGATAAAAAATAGGCAGATGTGTGTTCTCGAAATGACTAACGATCAATACTTGGTAGGAACAGCGGATGATCACGTAGGCTATCTAGAAAATTCCATGGTGGGGACAAAGTAATAAATACTGGGAGCCAGACTTCCACCGGCATAGTTGGTTGTTGGTGTACGTACGAATGTGTTGTGATGAAGAGTCAGCCCTAAAGCAGAAAGAAAAGGCAAGCAAGATGGCGTGACTGCACAAGCGACGCTGGGGAAGACGGGACTGGATTTGTATAGAGTATCAAAAAACTTTTTTTATTATTTCGTAATGATTTCGATGAGCTTGCTATAATTTTGTTGATAGCCCGGACCTATTTGCACCTGGCCAGTGCACCTAGGTTGCGGCTCTTTCAAAGAATCTTTTTAAATTGCGATGAAAACCATTTTTTATTAGTATTGGTACAAAATTAGCAAGTAAACTGTATGTATTATAGAATGCCCCCAGTTTTGGTATCAAATATGTTCGTTACTTTCAGAGTTTTTCAACATACGCTGTTAATACGTCATTATCCAATATGGCGTCAAAATGAGGCGCGGTCGCCGCCATGATAGTCTCTAGAGTCACGTACCTTGACAAAAATCAATAGAAACGATCGAAACCGAATTGAATAATCATCAAAGAGGCAGATAGTAAAGTAATAACAAAGGGTATGCTGCATTAATGTAATAAGAGGCTTAGGCTTCAACTTGCAATACCACGTCATCCGATATGGTTGGCGAAACTTATAAGAATTTTCTAGATCATTGTCGCAATGGTTCGAGGAGTTAAGGCGTAATAAATTTGTCAGGATCAACCCCTTGGTTTTAACTACATTCGGGCCCTTCACTATTTGGGTACGATTTTATAAAAACTTGGATAATTTTGGTGACCGCTCGAGTTTTAACAGAAATTAGGACTATTTGTGATCGTGAACTGTTTCTAACTGTTTTACCTATTTTATATTGATATTACTGATATTTTATGAACTTATTTTTTTATAAACTAACTACTATATCTAAAACATTCCATATTTTAAACTATTTTCTCCTAACTTATTATTTTTAGGTAACTACTATTTCAACAAAAAAAAAATTTTTATTAATGGCGTTTGTACAAACTACATAAAAAAACATATTAATAAATATATTATCAAATTAATAGACCTCCGTTATGGGTTATTAATTAATTTTTGTTCCAACTATACCTATTTTATTGCCAACAAACATGTGATATATTACTATAACGAAACATGTGACTCGTCACAAAAAGTATCTGAAAATATTAAAATTAATAGACCATATATAAACAACTATTTACTATTTCAAATATAAAGTGTACTCCCAAATATAAGTACAAAAGTATATACGTATTATTGTAAAATATCACATAGGCAAATGATAAACACCCTGTGTTTCAAAAATATTCAAAACCATCGTAAACATGGTAGCAAAAAAAATACTTATACTAGTGTAGATACTCAAATTTAATCAATTTGATCATCTAAACGAACGAATAGCTTCGTTGTTCAAAAAATTCTCGAAGATTATCGTCAAAAAATGGGGCCAAAGTTAAAATAAGTAAGTACAATGTTTAAAATTAATATAATTTTATTGTTTTTTGATCCACATTTTATTTTGTTTTCGACATGTTAGATGCCTTTTTTACTAACACCATAGGCGCTATTTTAGGTTGATATTACAACAGTTTTGACTAAATATACAAAATGAAATTCAGCGATTTTTGCAAAAATGTGTGCATGAAGTTTTTAATTCCATGTCGATGTTAAAAGTATTTTATCCGTTTCTATGTTTGTGTTGATATATAAGGTATAAAAAAATACCTAAAGGACATAAAGGTAACTTGATATACATATATTTTCGTGCAAGAAAATGGTTTTAATATAAATAATGGTTTTAATGATGAAAGATCAACGTACTTCAAAATAAGTATACACATATAGCGTTATTTTGGTAATCGTACATTCAATGACAAATTTTAAAATAGGTACGTCGTAAAATTAAACTTTTGTATTACACAGTATGTATGTCGTAAAAGATATGATAATATTGCGAAATGATGAGTAAGAAACTTTCATAGTAAAACAAATCTTGGGATCATCATAACAATTTTGAAGATAATCGACTTTTATGAAATATGCGTATATAGGTATATAGATAATGCTTATTACGAACATTTGCAATGCGCAAAACTTCATTCTAAATTAGACGTATAATGAAACTTGTCACCGGTTACAAATGAAACTGCCACAGTTAAAATGGAGTAAATAAGTCTAAAAATTACTTGTTACCTACCAATGTAAAATAATAAATAAACGATAATTGAATGAGATATAGTACCCAAAAAATGTTTGCTTCTATAAATTTTCATTCCTATCATGTCCTGTGTATATTTAGATACATAAAAAAAGTTGCTTGACAATTTGTAAAATCATTGGTGATCAACTGTTGGGACTCCTTTAGAAATGTTCGCATCCTTATTATAAAACTATCTATACATTGTTACTACAACAGTCTGTATCTGCGACAAAATTATATTTTTTTTTCGGACGTTACCAGTTCAGTGACACCAAAAATATGACTAGTCGAGTAACGAAGTAACTTGGTTTTGGCACAGACATGAGTAATTGAGTATATTTATACCGATATTATTTCTATTCGCATATGTATGTGTTGAGTAATATATTAACCAGTTGATCGTTAAAATATTTTTTACGAATTTTAAATATATTTAAAGATTTGGTAAATTAATATAATGGAGAATAAGGTTTCTTCTAAATGTGATAAGCGTGCATAAGATATATGGAAATACTTTGACGATTAAAAATGTGCTTAACTTGAAAATTGAATAGACGCGTCTAACCGCAACGGATGTTCAAGGCGAGTTGTAATAATTAGGTATAAATGATTTTATTAAAGCTTCCAAACAGATCAAAATAATTGACAATATTCCTCTGTAAAATACAGAAAGTCAAAAATATCATTTCAAGCTTTCCATAATGTGCTCTTATTAATTTTATTTTGATATATTTTGAGAAATTAATCGGAAAAATTATATAAATTTGTTTAACACCCAGTACATGCTATTATTTGCAATATTTTAAAGAGAACTAGGGTAAAACTTTTTACACCTAAGTACGATTCACCCTATATATTTTTTGACTAAGTAGGTGCATCGCAATTCGCTTTTATTATCTATTTTATACGTTATATTTATAAATACATTTTTAGTTCGAAGTCGACCCATAAATATAAAATAAAATTTTACCTACACTGAAACAAATATTTAAACGAAATAATTTCCTTTTATTTAATATTAAAAACTAATCGTAAGATCTGTATCTCAAAATTCTAAGAGAAAAATATGTTTTAACCTACAAAACACGTATTTTGCATCATAGCGCAGATATTTTAAGTACTTGTTTAACATGTTTTAAAATGACGAATTTTTAAAATACTAATACAACTGGAGCAAGCAAAAGTCCAAGGTCTAAGTATTGCATAGATGATCAAATAATATGTCGTGGTATACTAGGTACTTGATGAAATAAACTTGTCATAATTTAAAACGTGCGATGGGCAGTTTTATGTCAAATAACTAATATTGCTTAAAAGTATTTTGTTTTTTTTCATGAATTAACTAATTTGTATCACTATTAAAAAAGGCGGTCGAGTTTTAAATTTTTTTCTCGAATTTGAAAACGGATAATATCCTGAATTTATATCTATTGAGACCTACTACCTGATTGTAATAAAGAATTATAATAAATTGAACTTATTTCATGTTACGTCTTACATTCTTATTATTTAGAAAATAGGCACTCGGTTATATTAGTTGTTGAAATACAAACGAAAATTTTATTTTATTTTTTTACTCAAAAACTACTTATTTCATGATATAGATGAAACCGATGAAAAAGTTTCTAAATTAATCTGTCTCCAAAAGATATATTGCAACAATTGAAATTGACGAGTCGAATGTTTCCATGTTGTTGATTTCACCCGTTCCAAATAAGATTATTTTAACGAAAAAATACTGGTTAGATCGGCCTGGATCAATATAACATCTTTATCTGTTTTCAAATTTGAGAAAAAATTTAAAACTCTATTTAGACCTCCATTTTTAAACGGCCGTAACTTCTTAACGAATCGTTTCCGGACATACGTCCATAGGGACTTTTTTGCTTATTTTCCTATTCCCAATTCGAATTTAAAATATATTGCATATAATCCTGAAACACCCTGTATAATCAATTTAATATTTAAAAAAAAAATTCATAGGTACAAACATAATCAAGTGGATAAGACGACGCAAATTAATATGTATTCATTATAAAAATCTCTCGTCATCGTTTAATCAGTTTCAGTACGTATAAGCATTTACACTTACAGATTTCCTCCAATTTGTATAATATACGAAATACTATAAAGTAATTTTATTACTAATCTTCATATTTATATTTTCCAAAAACTTTTACTGGTACAAGTAGATTATTAATATTTAATATTGTCAAGTTCATTTATCTTTATCTAAATTTGATATTACAAGCATTCTAGTATATAGCTTATGGTTACAAGATTATTGCATCATTACAGCCTTTCGTATGTTCCAATTAATTTGTTAAGATATTCAATTTTAAGTAAAAAAAAAGTCGTTTTGCGCAATATTTCGCAATAAATAGCCCTTTATGGACCTAAAATATTAGGTACCTATGTCTACTACGGCAAATATTTATAACTAACTGATACGTAATTTACAGATATAACCAAGTACAAATTATTATTACATTTTTTTTTTATATAAAGCGTTTCGTCCAATACGAATTCTATTTTATTTATTTGAAATATCTACGACTACAAATAAATGCCATTTCTTTGTATGGTAATAAAGTTTTAATTATTTTATATATTTGATACAATTTTTTTATACTATACTACAATAAAATATAAAATTTGGCGCGTTTAGATACTATCGACTTCCATAAACTTTATGAATTAAATCATATCGTGCTTCCAATTCACTTGTTTAAATTTGCGAATATATTCACAAAAAACTTTATCGCAATAATCTTAAATTTGTCTCCCCTTAAGTAAGATGCCACAGTAAATATAGTACGGATTTATAAAAAAAAACAAATTTTTTAAACATTAATTAAAAAGTTGTACTGTTGTTTCAACGCAGTTGTTTAAATACATTTCCTAATAAGAGAATACTACAAACTAATTTTTATACCCAAACGGGTAGGTCGTTGGCGTATACAATAAATATATATTTAAATTTTTACGAAACTGGAAAATCTGCAGGTATTACAAACTTAAATAATATTTTTAATCGGAATTCGATGTATCAAATATACTATTGGTTTATTTAAAAACAGAAAATCTAGAGATAGAATGAAACTTATGAAAAAGGTCAGCTCAATCGAATCCATTTATAAATACATATATATTAATATTATATATTCCCAAAGAAAATCCATCGCTAGAAATTTTATATAATTTTACATCAATTTATTTACTTACAGAAAATCTACGGATAAACTTAAAAATTTTTAATTTAAATTTTTTTATGACAAATATTCCTATCCATTCGTTTACATATTGTCAAAAAAATGTCCACATTTTTATTCAAAAACGGCTACGGTATCTACGGTACTACGCATTTAAATATTTACGAAAAAGGTCATATGGTTGTTCCAATATGTTTTTTAAATATATGAATATATCGCTAAAATCCACTACTATTAAATACAATTTTTATTAAAAACATATTTCATCAATATTAGGTTATCTATAAAAAATCTACGGATACTAAGTACTTTACTTTTTTATTTTAAAGAAGGTCGCATCGTTTGTTCCAACCATTTGTATACGTATATGAATATATTGACAAAAAATCCACCGCTACAGATTTAATACAAATCTTTGTTCAAAAACGAATATTTCATCAATTATACTATTAGGTTATTTACAAAAATAAAATCTACACACACTGTTAACTAATATCTAAAGTTTTACGAAAAAGACCGCATCGTTGTTCCTTCCAATTCCAAGTTGTTTAATATGTATGCATACATACGCAAAACAGTACAGAACTACAAATATGCCTAATAGTTTTTATTTGAAAACGAATAATATCATAAATATAGGTACTATTGGTTACTTACAGAAAATATACAGACGCTACAAACATAAACTTACAGATATTACAAACTTGCGGAAACGATTGTATAGTTGTTCCAATTCATATGTTTAAATACAATATATGGATATATGGCAAAAAAATTCACTGCTACAAATATAATATTAAATTTTTATTCAAAAACGGACATTACGTCAAATACACTATTTATTTTCGGAAAATCTGCGGATACTACAAACTTATATCTTTAAAACCTTACAAAAAGCGTCGTATTGCTACTACAATCCATTTATTTATGGATATATTCGCAAAACATCGACTGGTACAGATTTAATACAATTTTTTTTCAAAAACTAATTACCTACATCAAATATACAGAAAATCTAGACACTACGAAATTATATCTTAAAATGTATTTAAAAGAAGTATTGTTATTCCAATTCATTTGTTTTAATATGTGAATAAATCCACAAAATAATCAGCGGCTACGAATTTGAGACAATTTCTATCCCGAAATTGATCCTACAGCAGATGTACAATTGATACAGAAAACAGACAGATTTTACTAATTTAGACTTTAAAAAATTACGATATTCATATTGTTCCAATTCATTTTTGTTTAAATGTATGAATATCTTCGCAAAAAATGCGCGGTCCTAAATTTGATACACATAATCTGTATTGCAAATAACTACTATGAATTACTATATTATTTTTTATTTATAGAAAATTACAGATATTGCAAACGTATACCTTTAAACTTTTAAGAAAAGGTTTGTTCCAGTATATTAACATATTAGAAAAATATTAACTCTGCTACAAATTTAATATAATTTTTATGTAAATACATACTTATACAGGGTGATTAAGAACTTATCCAAAAAAAAATTCTGGATGTACAGGGGACCCTTACAAATACCAATTTTGTAAAGAAAAAATCAAAAAGGTCAGTTCGAAATTGATTTAAAAATACACTTCTGCACGGCACTGGAAACTGGTCCACTGTAAAACCTGACCTCGCACAATGCGACCGGTATGGCGGCGTGATAAAAACGGACAAAAACTTTCGCAAGGAAAGAAATATGTAAATAGAATTTTATCGCACCTATTTTATATCGGCAAATTCAAATGCTTTTGCCTTTATTAATTATTAATAAAATTAATTTGTGTTTTTAAATAATAAAATCATTTGACATACCCGATGCTGCAACAGCAATTGTTCAAAATTTTATCCACTCACGTGTAAACACATTTGGGTCCGTCTTACTCACTTTCTACGAACTAACACAAATGATGTCTTGCTTCACCATAACACAAATACTTCACCATAATACAAATGTTCTTGCTTCACCATAAATTAAAACGATATCCATCAACTCTGAGTTGCTATACACGCAAGCCATTTTTGACACTAACTATTAAAAAACTTATGTAAATACCACAGATAACTGGTAAAAACTGCCGCAACGACGGATTTCAGTATTAGGAGTCGCATGGCTCTCCACGCGTATTGCGAATGACGCTAGAGACTACAGTTGTCCAGCTATGTAGTGGTTTAATGTGCTATAACTTCAATAATTTTTTTCTCGGAAACTATAAGGATTTTACAAAAAAATTTTTTTAAATATTGACTGTATTTCTCATGCCGCATCTATTCCCAAATTTTTTTGGATAAGTTGTGAATCACCCTGTATACAGACTACGAATTTATATTTTCATATTTTTATCAAAAACTTCGTAATATTGCTTCAATCCATTTATTTATGTATAAGAATAGAAACGCAAAAACTTTCGACTGCTACAAAATAATATAATTTTTATTCAAAAACGGATATTAAAACAAATACTTACAGGTACCTGTTTATTGAAACTGGTCAATTTACAGATCTACAAATCCTACAAGCATTTCTTTAAACATTTATTAAAAAAGTCTTGCGTTGTTTCAATTTATTTGCTTTAATATTAGGTTGCATTACAAGAAAATCACTATTACAAATTTAATGTTATTCAAAAATGGATATTATATCAATTACACTATTTATTTTATATTCATAAATTTTTATAAAGAAGTTTTATCGTTGTTCCAATTTGTTTAAATATAATATGAATATATTTGCAAAATATCCATTGGTTCATTTTTCAATTATACTATTAGGTTATTTATATGAAATCTACAAATACTACAAACTTGTAACTTTAAATTTATAATGGAAGAATTCGCTGCTAGGGAATTTAAAATAATTTTTATTCAGAAGCTGGTGTTGCATCAAAAATACGATTGGATTATTTATCGAAAATCTACAGATACTACAAATCTATATCTTCAAATTTGTATTAAAAACGTCGTATGGTTGTTCCAAAACATTTGTTTAAAAACGAGAAAGAAATCGCTAAACCAAATTTAGTATTACGTAATTTTATACAATAACGGATATTAGATACAACAAATGATCGACTTGCCCATGATCTACAGAATCTTTAAAAGTTTATGAAAAAGTGGTACGAATCATTTGTTTTAATATAAGTATGAACAATTTACAATCAGTCGTTATCAATTCGATATAATTTTTTTACCACAAATCAGATCCTACGACTTTATAAGAACAGAAAAGATCTTCAGATTCTACGGATTACTTACATCTTTAAACTTTTATGAAAAAACATAAACATCAATTTTTTTATGAAAAAGCGGCGTATCATTGTTTCAACCCATTTGTTTTTACAAGAATATTTTCGCAAAAAAATCCACTGCTACATATTTAATAAAATTTTTACTCAGACAGATATAACTACAAATATACTTACTGCTGAATTATTTATAAAAATGTACAGCTATTGCAAACTTATATCATAAAACATTTACAAAATACGTCGTATTGTTCCAATCTGTTGAAATATATTGACAAAATATCGGTGCTACAGATTTAATGAGATTTTTATTCAAAAGCAGATATTGTTTCAAATATATTATAGGTTTATTTATAGAAAATCTACAAATAAGTACTATGAACTTGCAACTATGTCTTTAAACTTTTATGAAAGAAGTCTTGCCGTTGTCCCAATCCATTTCTTTAGTTATACAAATATATTCCAAAAAAATGTACTGCTAAGGTTTTTATTCAAAATTGGTTATTTCATCAATTATGATGACTATTAGGTTGTTTATAGAAAATCTACAGATACTATATACAAACTTCAATTGTTTATACACAAGAATATTTTCGCAAAAATGTCGACTAAATGCAATTTTTACTTGACGACAGATCTAACGACAAATATACTAGTTTAAAAAATTACCAACTATTGCAAACTTATATCATTATATTATATTTACAAAAAACGTCGTATTGTTCAAAAATCGGTGCTCCTACTGATTTAATATGATATTTATTTAAAAAAAATTGATATTACAGGTTTATATATAGAAAATCTACAGATACTACGAACTTGTCTTTAAACTTTACGAGAGAAGTACCGGTTGTCCCAATCAATGTGTTTAACTGTACGAATATATTCAAGAAAATTCTACTGCTACAGAAAATATACGAATAGTTTATTTATCGAAAATCTACAGATACTACGAACTTGTCTTTAAACTTTGCGAGAGAAGTACCGGTTGTCCCAATCAATGTGTTTAACTGTACGAATATATTCAAGAAAATTCTACTGCTACAGAAAATATACGAATAGTTTATTTATCGAAAATCTACAGATACTACGAACTTGTCTTTAAACTTTGCGAGAGAAGTACCGGTTGTCCCAATCAATGTGTTTAACTGTACGAATATATTCAAGAAAATTCTACTGCTACAGAAAATATACGATTAGTTTATTTATCGAAAATCTACAGATACTATCTACAGAATCTTGAAATGTTTATGAAAAAGACGTACAAATCATTCGTTTTAATATAAGTATAAACAAATCTCAAAATAATCAGTTACTATCAATTCGAGACAATTTTTACCCCAAATAGATCCTACGGCAAATTTACAATCGATAGAGAAAATCTACAGATTCTACGAATTGCATCCTTTAAACTTTTATGAAAAAACTTAAAACGTCAAATTTTTATGAAACGCGGCGTATCATTGTTTCAACCCATTCGTTTTTACATAAGAATATTTTCGCAAAAAAATCCACTGCTACATATGTGATAAAATTTTTATTCGAATACAAATCTACTGAATTATTCATAAAAAATGTACAGCAACTACAAACTTATATCATTAACCATTTACAAAATACGTCGTATTGTTCTAATCTATTTGTTCAAATATATTAGCAAAAAATCGGTGGTACAGATTTAATAAGATTTTTATTCAAAAGCGGATATTGCTTCAAATGCATATATTACAGATTTATTTATAGAAAATCTACAGACAGTACAAACTTATGTCTTTAAACTTTTGCGAAAGAGCTATTTAACATTGTCCGAATCAATATACGAATCTACTCTCTACTGTACTAAAAAATCTACTGCTACAGGTTTTTATTCAAAATCGGTTATTTCATCAATTATCACTATCAGGTTATTTATAGAAAATCTACAAATACTATGTACTATATTTATTTATACACGAGTATTTTCACACAAAAATAAAATGAATAAAATTTTTACTCGACAACAGATATAACGACAAACTACATATTTTTTTTATAAAAAAAGGTACTGCTGCTGCAAACTTTTCATTAAATATTGACAAAAAACGTCGTATTGTTGCAATCTATTTAACCAATTATTTGAGTATATTAGCAAAAAAATAGGTGCTACAGATTTAATATGACATTTATTCAAAAACGGATATTACAGGTTTATTTATAGAAAATGTACCAGATACTACGAACTTGGTTTTAAACTTTTACGAAAGAAGTCTTTAGCGTTGTCCCAATGAAATTGTTTAACTATACAAATATATTTTAAAAAAATCAATTCAAATTCAAAATTGGTTATTTCATCCATTGCGAATATTAGGTTATTTATAGAAAATTTACAGATACTAGGTATATACAAACTTCATTTTTATATATAAGAATATTTTCGCAAAAAATCCACTGCTACATACTAAATAAAATGTTTACTCAACAACAGATATAACGATAAATATTCTACAGTTTTTTATTCAAAATCGACAATTTCATCAATAGTGAATATAAGGTTATTTATAGAAAATCTACAGATACTATACAAACTTCATTTGTTTATACATAAGAATATTTTCGCAAAAAAGTCCACTGCTATATATTAAATAAAATTTTTAATTTTTATAAAAAAAAAATTTACAGCTACTGCAAATTTCTTCATTAAACAATTACAAAATACGTCATATTGTTCCGATCTATTTGTTCAAATAGCAAAAATCGGTGCTACATTAATATGATATTTATTCAAAAACTGATATTGCAGGTTTATTTTTTAGAAAACCTACAGGTACTCTGAACTTATGTATGTCTAAACATTTACGAAAGAGGTCGTTCCATGTGATTAACTAGACGATCATATTTGCAAAAAATCTACTGTTACAGGTTTTCATTCAAAATCGGTTATTTCAACAATTATGACTATTAGGGTATTTATAGAAAATCTACAGATACTATATAAAAACTTCATTTATGTATTTATACATAAGAATATTTTCGTAAAAAATTACTGCCACATATTAAATAAAATTTTTACTCGACAACAGTTATAACGACTATTGCGTGTTTTATATAAAAAAATTACAGCTATTACAAACTTATAAAATAAATATTTATAGAAAAACGTCGCATTGTTCCAATCTATTCAAATATATGAGTATATTAGCAAAAAATCGATACTACAGATTTAATGATATTTGTTCAAAAACGGATATTATAGATTTATTTATAGAAAATCTACAGATACTACAAACTTATGTCTAACTTTTACGAAAGACGTTGTACCGTTGTCCCAATCCATTTGATTAACGATTCATATTAACATATTTGCAAAAAATCTACTGCTACAAGTTTTTATTCAAAATCGGTTATTTAATCAATTATGATTATTAGGTTATTTATAGACTATCTACGGATATTATACCTATACAAATTTCAATTGTTTATACAGAAGAATATTTCCGCAAAAAAATCCACTGCCACATATTGAATGAAATTTTTACTCGACAGATATAACGACAAATCTACTACTGCATTTTTTATAAAAAAAAATATTGCTACTACAAACTTATATTACTAAATATTTATAAAAAACGTCGCATTGTTCCAATGTATTTATTCAAATATATGAGTATATTAGCAAAAAATCGGTGCTACAGATTTAATATGATATTTATTCAAAAACGGATGTTCCAGTTTTATTTAGAGGAAATCTACAGATACTATGAACATATGTCTTTAAACTTCTACGAAAGAGGTCGTAGAGTTGTTTCAAAATCTTATGAGCTTTGACCTTCATATGCGCAGAAGCATAATTCCGACCGTTGCCTAAACTATTCTACCTCCTAAAAACATTACATCTATTATTCACAGTCTATCTCGAGCTCTCGTATCGTAAACAAGCCTTTGATCCGGTTACAAATATCATAATAAAATGCCCTATTCTTTATTATTTTAATTTAAGCAATAAAAATATATATAACGAACGTTCTCCAGTTGACTTTATTGATGCCCGAGCGCCTTAGTTCATTTCTGGTTGTAATGAGGCACGTGGTTTAATTCTGAGTCAATGTTTTCAGAACGTGCTTATTAGAAGAATTATGCAGATACGCCACGCCTTTCGCGCATTTCGCGGCTCATGAGATTTTAAAACTAATCTACCGTTGTCCCAATCCATTTGATTAACTATATATATTAATTGCAAAAAATCTACAGCTACAAGTTTTTATTCAAAATCTGTTATTTCATCAATTATGACCATTAGGTTATTTATAGAAAGTTTACAGATACTAAATACAACTTGTACCTTAGGTATTTTACAAAAAAGGTCGTATCGTATCCATTTGTTTATATACGCATATGAATACCTATATTTACAAAAAAAATTCACAAATTTAATATAATTTTTATTCAGTCGGGTATTGCATCAAATTTCCAAACGAATATCTTCAAATTTTATGAAAAGGTCATATTGTTCTTCCAATCTATTTGTTTCCAGTATGTATATGGACATGTTGACAAAAAATTTACCGTTACAAATTGAATACAATTTTTATTTAAATACGTATTATCTCAAATACTCTATTGATTTACTTACAAGCTACAAATTACATCTTTATATTTTTATGAAAAAAGTGTCGCTGTTTCGGTCCATTTGTTTATACAAAACCGTTATACTCTAATAAGTTCACAAATAATCCACTGCAACAGATTTAATATGTTTTATCAAAAAACGGAGGTTACAGCAAATACCTATTGCGCTATTGGTTTTATGGATTCTAAACCATTTGTTTAAATATTCGCATACTGGCAAAAAATTCACTACTTCAAATGTAATATACATTTTATTCAAAAAGGTATTACAAAACATAGTTATTCGCAAAAAATTATTGCTGCTAATTAATGTAATGTAATTATTATTAAACTAGCGTATTTCATCAGCCACGCTAATAGGTTACTTACAGAAAATCTAGAAATCTAGAGATACTGCAAACTTAATCTTTAAACGCTTATGAAAAAGATGGTACAGTTATTCTAATCTATTTGTTTAAATATGTGAATATATTCGCAAAAAAAACACTGCACAAGTTTAATATAATTTTTACTCGAAGAAACCGACTATATCATATGTTCTATACAAGTAATACAAAGGTCATCTATTACTATAACTTTTATGAAATAGGTTGTATCGTTATTCCCATTTTCAAATATACGAAAATATTCGCAAAATATCGGCTGCTACAAGTTTAATACAATTGTTATTAAATCGGATTATTTATATAAAATCTACAGATCTGAACTTGAAATTTTTATGGAAAAGGTCGTATTGTTGTTCCAATCTACGTTTAATTATATGAATATAATTGCAATAAGTCTATTACAAGTTTTACATAATTTATATTAAAAAAATTACATATTAGGTACATCGAATATTCTATTGCTTTCTCTACTGAAAATTTTCAAGTACTAAAAACTTATATCTTTAAATTTTTATGAAAGATCATTGTTCCAATCCATTTGTTGAAATGTGAGAATATATTCGAAAAACGGACAGATACAAATTTAATATAATTTTTAATCGAGATCATCGGATATTACTGTCGACTTATTTACGCAAAGATCTACATATAGTACACTTATCTTTAAACTTTTTAAATACAGGTTACATCGTCGTGTTAACATTTATTTTAGTGTATAAACATCCATCAATCTATTTATCTAGTCCATCTCGCGTTTCTTATTATTTTTTTCATTGTTCCCTTCAAAGTGATAATATACTTAATATTAATATGTTCCGAAGCGGTTACGGCAAAAATAATGTTCGATTTCACCGAAAATTTGCAGATATCATAAAGAAACGTACACACTACTTATCAATTTTGTGAAATATATAACTTGGGTCCATAAAGAGTTCTTAACAATTCCAAAATATTATATAGGTACTAGGTATACGCAAATATTACTTGATTATATTTCAAATATTTCCTATAAAAGATATAAATATTAATATTGCAATATATTTACAATAAAAAAATAGTAAGTACTCTCACTTAGACGTTTTTGAAACTTCATTTCATGCATAGTAAATTAATTTGTGAACGAAGAAGGGGCTTTATAATTCCTGAACGTGTTGTTCCATACCGGCAGCAAATGTCTTATTTATATATGAAGACTATATTTCTCTTGTTATCATTCAAATAGTAATATTGTTTATTTTTAACTAAAAATATCTAAAACTTCAGTATGTTTATTATTCACCGCAGATGCTTTATCGAATACTCACAATGTTGGTATGAAGATGAGATACTATATATTTTTTAATAAATGCTTTTTAATCGCTATTGCTTTGCTTGCACATTAAAACAGTTTCTAATTAAGTATTTCCTTCTTATAAAAAGGTCGCATTGCTATAACAAAATATATTAGAACTACATATTTGTAAGCGTACTTGGGACTGTTAATTTAATATTTCAAAATGCAAATTTTAGCGAAGATAACTATGTAATTAGATAAAGGTAAATAGAAATATAAGTATCGACCCTCCAAATTCTGTAACCAGAATACATAAATGGGGAAACTACAACTGCGCTACATAAGTAATTTTTTCGTATAATTCCATTATGCTAATTATTTCGTTATAAATTAATCAAAAAATATATACATAATAATCACAGAGTAGATACATCTACCGATAAATATGTATTTTTTTAATAACGCAGCAGCAATAACTATTTGCAAACGGAAAATGTTATTTTCACTTTTGTTTAAAGTAATAATTAAATTGCCTGTTAATTATGAATCTGATCAAATTAATTATTTGAATGTGAATGACGTAAAAGAAATAGAGCTTTGAGCTTGCTCCAGTTATCGTTCTTCGAAANTCTGAGTTGCTATACACGCAAGCCATTTTTGACACTAACTATTAAAAAACTTATGTAAATACCACAGATAACTGGTAAAAACTGCCGCAACGACGGATTTCAGTATTAGGAGTCGCATGGCTCTCCACGCGTATTGCGAATGACGCTAGAGACTACAGTTGTCCAGCTATGTAGTGGTTTAATGTGCTATAACTTCAATAATTTTTTTCTCGGAAACTATAAGGATTTTACAAAAAAATTTTTTTAAATATTGACTGTATTTCTCATGCCGCATCTATTCCCAAATTTTTTTGGATAAGTTGTGAATCACCCTGTATACAGACTACGAATTTATATTTTCATATTTTT
The DNA here is from genome assembly GCF_000390285.2 of Anoplophora glabripennis. Lineage (NCBI taxonomy): Eukaryota > Metazoa > Arthropoda > Insecta > Coleoptera > Cerambycidae > Anoplophora > Anoplophora glabripennis. Next base: position 1,996,395 of record NW_019416350.1, on the reverse strand, counting down.
ATCAAAAACTTCGTAATATTGCTTCAATCCATTTATTTATGTATAAGAATAGAAACGCAAAAACTTTCGACTGCTACAAAATAATATAATTTTTATTCAAAAACGGATATTAAAACAAATACTTACAGGTACCTGTTTATTGAAACTGGTCAATTTACAGATCTACAAATCCTACAAGCATTTCTTTAAACATTTATTAAAAAAGTCTTGCGTTGTTTCAATTTATTTGCTTTAATATTAGGTTGCATTACAAGAAAATCACTATTACAAATTTAATGTTATTCAAAAATGGATATTATATCAATTACACTATTTATTTTATATTCATAAATTTTTATAAAGAAGTTTTATCGTTGTTCCAATTTGTTTAAATATAATATGAATATATTTGCAAAATATCCATTGGTTCATTTTTCAATTATACTATTAGGTTATTTATATGAAATCTACAAATACTACAAACTTGTAACTTTAAATTTATAATGGAAGAATTCGCTGCTAGGGAATTTAAAATAATTTTTATTCAGAAGCTGGTGTTGCATCAAAAATACGATTGGATTATTTATCGAAAATCTACAGATACTACAAATCTATATCTTCAAATTTGTATTAAAAACGTCGTATGGTTGTTCCAAAACATTTGTTTAAAAACGAGAAAGAAATCGCTAAACCAAATTTAGTATTACGTAATTTTATACAATAACGGATATTAGATACAACAAATGATCGACTTGCCCATGATCTACAGAATCTTTAAAAGTTTATGAAAAAGTGGTACGAATCATTTGTTTTAATATAAGTATGAACAATTTACAATCAGTCGTTATCAATTCGATATAATTTTTTTACCACAAATCAGATCCTACGACTTTATAAGAACAGAAAAGATCTTCAGATTCTACGGATTACTTACATCTTTAAACTTTTATGAAAAAACATAAACATCAATTTTTTTATGAAAAAGCGGCGTATCATTGTTTCAACCCATTTGTTTTTACAAGAATATTTTCGCAAAAAAATCCACTGCTACATATTTAATAAAATTTTTACTCAGACAGATATAACTACAAATATACTTACTGCTGAATTATTTATAAAAATGTACAGCTATTGCAAACTTATATCATAAAACATTTACAAAATACGTCGTATTGTTCCAATCTGTTGAAATATATTGACAAAATTTCGGTGCTACAGATTTAATGAGATTTTTATTCAAAAGCAGATATTGTTTCAAATATATTATAGGTTTATTTATAGAAAATCTACAAATAAGTACTATGAACTTGCAACTATGTCTTTAAACTTTTATGAAAGAAGTCTTGCCGTTGTCCCAATCCATTTCTTTAGTTATACAAATATATTCCAAAAAAATGTACTGCTAAGGTTTTTATTCAAAATTGGTTATTTCATCAATTATGATGACTATTAGGTTGTTTATAGAAAATCTACAGATACTATATACAAACTTCAATTGTTTATACACAAGAATATTTTCGCAAAAATGTCGACTAAATGCAATTTTTACTTGACGACAGATCTAACGACAAATATACTAGTTTAAAAAATTACCAACTATTGCAAACTTATATCATTATATTATATTTACAAAAAACGTCGTATTGTTCAAAAATCGGTGCTCCTACTGATTTAATATGATATTTATTTAAAAAAAATGGATATTACAGGTTTATATATAGAAAATCTACAGATACTACGAACTTGTCTTTAAACTTTACGAGAGAAGTACCGGTTGTCCCAATCAATGTGTTTAACTGTACGAATATATTCAAGAAAATTCTACTGCTACAGAAAATATACGAATAGTTTATTTATCGAAAATCTACAGATACTACGAACTTGTCTTTAAACTTTGCGAGAGAAGTACCGGTTGTCCCAATCAATGTGTTTAACTGTACGAATATATTCAAGAAAATTCTACTGCTACAGAAAATATACGATTAGTTTATTTATCGAAAATCTACAGATACTACGAACTTGTCTTTAAACTTTGCGAGAGAAGTACCGGTTGTCCCAATCAATGTGTTTAACTGTACGAATATATTCAAGAAAATTCTACTGCTACAGAAAATATACGATTAGTTTATTTATCGAAAATCTACAGATACTACGAACTTGTCTTTAAACTTTGCGAGAGAAGTACCGGTTGTCCCAATCAATGTGTTTAACTGTACGAATATATTCAAGAAAATTCTACTGCTACAGAAAATATACGATTAGTTTATTTATCGAAAATCTACAGATACTACGAACTTGTCTTTAAACTTTGCGAGAGAAGTACCGGTTGTCCCAATCAATGTGTTTAACTGTACGAATATATTCAAGAAAATTCTACTGCTACAGAAAATATACGATTAGTTTATTTATCGAAAATCTACAGATACTACGAACTTGTCTTTAAACTTTGCGAGAGAAGTACCGGTTGTCCCAATCAATGTGTTTAACTGTACGAATATATTCAAGAAAATTCTACTGCTACAGAAAATATACGATTAGTTTATTTATCGAAAATCTACAGATACTACGAACTTGTCTTTAAACTTTGCGAGAGAAGTACCGGTTGTCCCAATCAATGTGTTTAACTGTACGAATATATTCAAGAAAATTCTACTGCTACAGAAAATATACGATTAGTTTATTTATCGAAAATCTACAGATACTACGAACTTGTCTTTAAACTTTGCGAGAGAAGTACCGGTTGTCCCAATCAATGTGTTTAACTGTACGAATATATTCAAGAAAATTCTACTGCTACAGAAAATATACGATTAGTTTATTTATCGAAAATCTACAGATACTACGAACTTGTCTTTAAACTTTGCGAGAGAAGTACCGGTTGTCCCAATCAATGTGTTTAACTGTACGAATATATTCAAGAAAATTCTACTGCTACAGAAAATATACGATTAGTTTATTTATCGAAAATCTACAGATACTACGAACTTGTCTTTAAACTTTGCGAGAGAAGTACCGGTTGTCCCAATCAATGTGTTTAACTGTACGAATATATTCAAGAAAATTCTACTGCTACAGAAAATATACGATTAGTTTATTTATCGAAAATCTACAGATACTACGAACTTGTCTTTAAACTTTGCGAGAGAAGTACCGGTTGTCCCAATCAATGTGTTTAACTGTACGAATATATTCAAGAAAATTCTACTGCTACAGAAAATATACGATTAGTTTATTTATCGAAAATCTACAGATACTACGAACTTGTCTTTAAACTTTGCGAGAGAAGTACCGGTTGTCCCAATCAATGTGTTTAACTGTACGAATATATTCAAGAAAATTCTACTGCTACAGAAAATATACGATTAGTTTATTTATCGAAAATCTACAGATACTACGAACTTGTCTTTAAACTTTGCGAGAGAAGTACCGGTTGTCCCAATCAATGTGTTTAACTGTACGAATATATTCAAGAAAATTCTACTGCTACAGAAAATATACGATTAGTTTATTTATCGAAAATCTACAGATACTACGAACTTGTCTTTAAACTTTGCGAGAGAAGTACCGGTTGTCCCAATCAATGTGTTTAACTGTACGAATATATTCAAGAAAATTCTACTGCTACAGAAAATATACGATTAGTTTATTTATCGAAAATCTACAGATACTACGAACTTGTCTTTAAACTTTGCGAGAGAAGTACCGGTTGTCCCAATCAATGTGTTTAACTGTACGAATATATTCAAGAAAATTCTACTGCTACAGAAAATATACGATTAGTTTATTTATCGAAAATCTACAGATACTACGAACTTGTCTTTAAACTTTGCGAGAGAAGTACCGGTTGTCCCAATCAATGTGTTTAACTGTACGAATATATTCAAGAAAATTCTACTGCTACAGAAAATATACGATTAGTTTATTTATCGAAAATCTACAGATACTACGAACTTGTCTTTAAACTTTGCGAGAGAAGTACCGGTTGTCCCAATCAATGTGTTTAACTGTACGAATATATTCAAGAAAATTCTACTGCTACAGAAAATATACGATTAGTTTATTTATCGAAAATCTACAGATACTACGAACTTGTCTTTAAACTTTGCGAGAGAAGTACCGGTTGTCCCAATCAATGTGTTTAACTGTACGAATATATTCAAGAAAATTCTACTGCTACAGAAAATATACGATTAGTTTATTTATCGAAAATCTACAGATACTACGAACTTGTCTTTAAACTTTGCGAGAGAAGTACCGGTTGTCCCAATCAATGTGTTTAACTGTACGAATATATTCAAGAAAATTCTACTGCTACAGAAAATATACGATTAGTTTATTTATCGAAAATCTACAGATACTACGAACTTGTCTTTAAACTTTGCGAGAGAAGTACCGGTTGTCCCAATCAATGTGTTTAACTGTACGAATATATTCAAGAAAATTCTACTGCTACAGAAAATATACGATTAGTTTATTTATCGAAAATCTACAGATACTACGAACTTGTCTTTAAACTTTGCGAGAGAAGTACCGGTTGTCCCAATCAATGTGTTTAACTGTACGAATATATTCAAGAAAATTCTACTGCTACAGAAAATATACGATTAGTTTATTTATCGAAAATCTACAGATACTACGAACTTGTCTTTAAACTTTGCGAGAGAAGTACCGGTTGTCCCAATCAATGTGTTTAACTGTACGAATATATTCAAGAAAATTCTACTGCTACAGAAAATATACGATTAGTTTATTTATCGAAAATCTACAGATACTACGAACTTGTCTTTAAACTTTGCGAGAGAAGTACCGGTTGTCCCAATCAATGTGTTTAACTGTACGAATATATTCAAGAAAATTCTACTGCTACAGAAAATATACGATTAGTTTATTTATCGAAAATCTACAGATACTACGAACTTGTCTTTAAACTTTGCGAGAGAAGTACCGGTTGTCCCAATCAATGTGTTTAACTGTACGAATATATTCAAGAAAATTCTACTGCTACAGAAAATATACGATTAGTTTATTTATCGAAAATCTACAGATACTACGAACTTGTCTTTAAACTTTGCGAGAGAAGTACCGGTTGTCCCAATCAATGTGTTTAACTGTACGAATATATTCAAGAAAATTCTACTGCTACAGAAAATATACGATTAGTTTATTTATCGAAAATCTACAGATACTACGAACTTGTCTTTAAACTTTGCGAGAGAAGTACCGGTTGTCCCAATCAATGTGTTTAACTGTACGAATATATTCAAGAAAATTCTACTGCTACAGAAAATATACGATTAGTTTATTTATCGAAAATCTACAGATACTACGAACTTGTCTTTAAACTTTGCGAGAGAAGTACCGGTTGTCCCAATCAATGTGTTTAACTGTACGAATATATTCAAGAAAATTCTACTGCTACAGAAAATATACGATTAGTTTATTTATCGAAAATCTACAGATACTACGAACTTGTCTTTAAACTTTGCGAGAGAAGTACCGGTTGTCCCAATCAATGTGTTTAACTGTACGAATATATTCAAGAAAATTCTACTGCTACAGAAAATATACGATTAGTTTATTTATCGAAAATCTACAGATACTACGAACTTGTCTTTAAACTTTGCGAGAGAAGTACCGGTTGTCCCAATCAATGTGTTTAACTGTACGAATATATTCAAGAAAATTCTACTGCTACAGAAAATATACGATTAGTTTATTTATCGAAAATCTACAGATACTACGAACTTGTCTTTAAACTTTGCGAGAGAAGTACCGGTTGTCCCAATCAATGTGTTTAACTGTACGAATATATTCAAGAAAATTCTACTGCTACAGAAAATATACGATTAGTTTATTTATCGAAAATCTACAGATACTACGAACTTGTCTTTAAACTTTGCGAGAGAAGTACCGGTTGTCCCAATCAATGTGTTTAACTGTACGAATATATTCAAGAAAATTCTACTGCTACAGAAAATATACGATTAGTTTATTTATCGAAAATCTACAGATACTACGAACTTGTCTTTAAACTTTGCGAGAGAAGTACCGGTTGTCCCAATCAATGTGTTTAACTGTACGAATATATTCAAGAAAATTCTACTGCTACAGAAAATATACGATTAGTTTATTTATCGAAAATCTACAGATACTACGAACTTGTCTTTAAACTTTGCGAGAGAAGTACCGGTTGTCCCAATCAATGTGTTTAACTGTACGAATATATTCAAGAAAATTCTACTGCTACAGAAAATATACGATTAGTTTATTTATCGAAAATCTACAGATACTACGAACTTGTCTTTAAACTTTGCGAGAGAAGTACCGGTTGTCCCAATCAATGTGTTTAACTGTACGAATATATTCAAGAAAATTCTACTGCTACAGAAAATATACGATTAGTTTATTTATCGAAAATCTACAGATACTACGAACTTGTCTTTAAACTTTGCGAGAGAAGTACCGGTTGTCCCAATCAATGTGTTTAACTGTACGAATATATTCAAGAAAATTCTACTGCTACAGAAAATATACGATTAGTTTATTTATCGAAAATCTACAGATACTACGAACTTGTCTTTAAACTTTGCGAGAGAAGTACCGGTTGTCCCAATCAATGTGTTTAACTGTACGAATATATTCAAGAAAATTCTACTGCTACAGAAAATATACGATTAGTTTATTTATCGAAAATCTACAGATACTACGAACTTGTCTTTAAACTTTGCGAGAGAAGTACCGGTTGTCCCAATCAATGTGTTTAACTGTACGAATATATTCAAGAAAATTCTACTGCTACAGAAAATATACGATTAGTTTATTTATCGAAAATCTACAGATACTACGAACTTGTCTTTAAACTTTGNGTAGAGTTGTTTCAAAATCTTATGAGCTTTGACCTTCATATGCGCAGAAGCATAATTCCGACCGTTGCCTAAACTATTCTACCTCCTAAAAACATTACATCTATTATTCACAGTCTATCTCGAGCTCTCGTATCGTAAACAAGCCTTTGATCCGGTTACAAATATCATAATAAAATGCCCTATTCTTTATTATTTTAATTTAAGCAATAAAAATATATATAACGAACGTTCTCCAGTTGACTTTATTGATGCCCGAGCGCCTTAGTTCATTTCTGGTTGTAATGAGGCACGTGGTTTAATTCTGAGTCAATGTTTTCAGAACGTGCTTATTAGAAGAATTATGCAGATACGCCACGCCTTTCGCGCATTTCGCGGCTCATGAGATTTTAAAACTAATCTACCGTTGTCCCAATCCATTTGATTAACTATATATATTAATTGCAAAAAATCTACAGCTACAAGTTTTTATTCAAAATCTGTTATTTCATCAATTATGACCATTAGGTTATTTATAGAAAGTTTACAGATACTAAATACAACTTGTACCTTAGGTATTTTACAAAAAAGGTCGTATCGTATCCATTTGTTTATATACGCATATGAATACCTATATTTACAAAAAAAATTCACAAATTTAATATAATTTTTATTCAGTCGGGTATTGCATCAAATTTCCAAACGAATATCTTCAAATTTTATGAAAAGGTCATATTGTTCTTCCAATCTATTTGTTTCCAGTATGTATATGGACATGTTGACAAAAAATTTACCGTTACAAATTGAATACAATTTTTATTTAAATACGTATTATCTCAAATACTCTATTGATTTACTTACAAGCTACAAATTACATCTTTATATTTTTATGAAAAAAGTGTCGCTGTTTCGGTCCATTTGTTTATACAAAACCGTTATACTCTAATAAGTTCACAAATAATCCACTGCAACAGATTTAATATGTTTTATCAAAAAACGGAGGTTACAGCAAATACCTATTGCGCTATTGGTTTTATGGATTCTAAACCATTTGTTTAAATATTCGCATACTGGCAAAAAATTCACTACTTCAAATGTAATATACATTTTATTCAAAAAGGTATTACAAAACATAGTTATTCGCAAAAAATTATTGCTGCTAATTAATGTAATGTAATTATTATTAAACTAGCGTATTTCATCAGCCACGCTAATAGGTTACTTACAGAAAATCTAGAAATCTAGAGATACTGCAAACTTAATCTTTAAACGCTTATGAAAAAGATGGTACAGTTATTCTAATCTATTTGTTTAAATATGTGAATATATTCGCAAAAAAAACACTGCACAAGTTTAATATAATTTTTACTCGAAGAAACCGACTATATCATATGTTCTATACAAGTAATACAAAGGTCATCTATTACTATAACTTTTATGAAATAGGTTGTATCGTTATTCCCATTTTCAAATATACGAAAATATTCGCAAAATATCGGCTGCTACAAGTTTAATACAATTGTTATTAAATCGGATTATTTATATAAAATCTACAGATCTGAACTTGAAATTTTTATGGAAAAGGTCGTATTGTTGTTCCAATCTACGTTTAATTATATGAATATAATTGCAATAAGTCTATTACAAGTTTTACATAATTTATATTAAAAAAATTACATATTAGGTACATCGAATATTCTATTGCTTTCTCTACTGAAAATTTTCAAGTACTAAAAACTTATATCTTTAAATTTTTATGAAAGATCATTGTTCCAATCCATTTGTTGAAATGTGAGAATATATTCGAAAAACGGACAGATACAAATTTAATATAATTTTTAATCGAGATCATCGGATATTACTGTCGACTTATTTACGCAAAGATCTACATATAGTACACTTATCTTTAAACTTTTTAAATACAGGTTACATCGTCGTGTTAACATTTATTTTAGTGTATAAACATCCATCAATCTATTTATCTAGTCCATCTCGCGTTTCTTATTATTTTTTTCATTGTTCCCTTCAAAGTGATAATATACTTAATATTAATATGTTCCGAAGCGGTTACGGCAAAAATAATGTTCGATTTCACCGAAAATTTGCAGATATCATAAAGAAACGTACACACTACTTATCAATTTTGTGAAATATATAACTTGGGTCCATAAAGAGTTCTTAACAATTCCAAAATATTATATAGGTACTAGGTATACGCAAATATTACTTGATTATATTTCAAATATTTCCTATAAAAGATATAAATATTAATATTGCAATATATTTACAATAAAAAAATAGTAAGTACTCTCACTTAGACGTTTTTGAAACTTCATTTCATGCATAGTAAATTAATTTGTGAACGAAGAAGGGGCTTTATAATTCCTGAACGTGTTGTTCCATACCGGCAGCAAATGTCTTATTTATATATGAAGACTATATTTCTCTTGTTATCATTCAAATAGTAATATTGTTTATTTTTAACTAAAAATATCTAAAACTTCAGTATGTTTATTATTCACCGCAGATGCTTTATCGAATACTCACAATGTTGGTATGAAGATGAGATACTATATATTTTTTAATAAATGCTTTTTAATCGCTATTGCTTTGCTTGCACATTAAAACAGTTTCTAATTAAGTATTTCCTTCTTATAAAAAGGTCGCATTGCTATAACAAAATATATTAGAACTACATATTTGTAAGCGTACTTGGGACTGTTAATTTAATATTTCAAAATGCAAATTTTAGCGAAGATAACTATGTAATTAGATAAAGGTAAATAGAAATATAAGTATCGACCCTCCAAATTCTGTAACCAGAATACATAAATGGGGAAACTACAACTGCGCTACATAAGTAATTTTTTCGTATAATTCCATTATGCTAATTATTTCGTTATAAATTAATCAAAAAATATATACATAATAATCACAGAGTAGATACATCTACCGATAAATATGTATTTTTTTAATAACGCAGCAGCAATAACTATTTGCAAACGGAAAATGTTATTTTCACTTTTGTTTAAAGTAATAATTAAATTGCCTGTTAATTATGAATCTGATCAAATTAATTATTTGAATGTGAATGACGTAAAAGAAATAGAGCTTTGAGCTTGCTCCAGTTATCGTTCTTCGAAAATAAAGACGGAATTATAATTAAATATTATTTTGTTTGTTTAATGGATTAGAGCTTTGAGCTTGCTCTAGTTATCGTTCTTCGGAAATAAAGACGGAATTATAATTAAATATTATTTTGTTTGTTTAATGGATTAAAACGGAATGAAAGAAATATTACAAACTTTATGTTATAACAAATCTAAACGTGTTTTTGTACATTTTTTTTCCAGTGTCTAATGTAAGGCTTTAGTTTATGTCGTGTTTTGATAAAATATAAGAAATAAAGATTTAAAAAATAATTAAGATACGATCAACTGGGATTGTTTAAGGATACTGATGTTATTAACAGTAATATACAATTAAATTGTTAAATGTAAGTAGATAAACGTAATACATATTTTTTAGAGTCGTCTTAGATCTATGTTAAATTTTACTTTTCAGATAATGATGGTAATAGTAAGAATAAACATTGTAGTAGGAAGTTTACTTCCTGTAAATTATACAGTAAATATCCTTAATAGTAACAAATTTAGATACAGCTGCTATAATGTAAATCAATATTATATAACTTCAATTATCCCAAATATTTTAAATAAGAAACTTAACCGTGAATCATAAGTTCAACAATGTATTATCATGCATTTTTATTAAATTTCTTACAACATTTAATCAATTAAACATAAAATATATCTGTTTCCATGTTTTTTATAATCTATCCTTGTCTCTCAATTTAAAATATAAGATTTTTAATGTAATTTAGAAAGTAGAACAAGAAATTAATGTTATTAATAGTAGTATGTACAATATATAATTTAATTTCTTTGTCGTCGTTTTCGATCTATGCCGAATTTTCATTTTTCAGACAATGACAATGTACAATAAAAGAGAAAGTTTTCGAATTTAGGTAGCTTCAGTTGTTCCTAATATTTTAATTAGATGCTTATCCTTAAATTGTGAAATTAGCTGAATAGTATTTTACTTAGAATTTTCAAATATTTAGTCTACCTAATTAACAATAAATTCCAATTAGCTACCTATTTGCCCTAATAAAATTAGGATTTTGCAAGATTAACTGGGAATGTTTGAATCTCTTTATGTTATAATAGTAGGTACTATATAAAATTTGTGTTAGATAATACTTACAATTGCTTAATACATATTATTATCATTTTTAAGGACAGGCTTAAATTTATTTGAATCTATAAAAATAAAAACCTTAGTAATAACTCTATATACAATAGAATACTGCTAAAATGTAATTAATTTTGATCAATCTGTTGTTATAGATACATTCTTATTTCACTTAATTTTTTCTAATATTTAATAGTCCTTACATAAAATATTCTTAAATTCGAGTCTAATAATTGTTTTTGGCTATTTTTGTATCGTATTAAATTGAAAAAACGTAAGATGTTAAAGTCATACTATTTAAATTCAGACTAGGAAGTAATTGAATAATAACATCAAATAAGATTGTTTTAGGAAATTGATGTTAAAAATAGTACAATGTCAAACTATGTTAATTATAAACAAGTAATAAATATTTTGTATTTCTTAGAATCGTTTTGGGTCTAAGCTGAATTTTACTTTTCAAATAATAGTATAAACTGAACAGGGAAGTTTTGGTACTTTAATTTACAAGCAAAAACCTTAATTATAAATTTAGATATAGAAATAATTAAGTTGTTAAAATATAGGTTTTTCTCAAATTTTGAGCATTAACTGAAGAGTGTGTTATACATTTTTGTTTCACTTAAGTTTTTAAATATTTACTCGACTTTACAAAATATATTTTTGAATTAGTTTCCAGTGTGTAATTATTTTGATATTTATTTTGTGAAAAAATTGTTAAAATCAATTTCGAGAGTGTTAAATATGATCAATTGAGATTGCTGTAGGGAATTGATGTTAATGGTACAATATCAAATTTATGTTAAATAGATAGACATAATACAATTGTTTATATTTTTTTCGAATCGGTTTTAGATCGTAAGCTGAATTTTATTTTTCAAATACATAATTATAATATACACTAAACTAGTAAGTTTACTTGAACTTATAATAAAACCAAAAACCTTAATAGTAACAAATTTAGATCAAGTATTACATATTTTATTTTCAATTATCTCAAATGTTTTAATAATAATGTATTTGTTCCTAAATTGCCAATATTAATTGAACATTTTGTGTTACATTTTTATTTCACTTAAATTTTTCAAATATTTATTTGACAACACAATATCTGCTGAAATATCTTTAAAGTAACGATTAAAGTATTTTTTTATTGTCCTTAAGATTGTATGGCCACTGAGACCATCGTAACTGCGCCCAATTCATCAAGAAATGCGCTTAACAAATTATGTAAGATGTGGTAGACCGAAATTTCGCGATTAGCTTTCTTCAGCAACACCAGCGTTCAACGACTAAGCGCACTATACTCGAAGGATTTTACGTTGAAGTGACGTGTGATTTTAAGGACAAAGAAGTTGAGAATTTCATCTTCGATCTTGAATAATATTTAATTAGTCTTGCTTAAATTACATATTAGATAAATATTTGGAAATTTTTTGAGCTATAACTTGTCACTAAAAGGTTTCGAAAAACTCGAATCATATAGAAATTTTAATTTTGCTTTAAAAATTAAATTGATGGCTAAATAAATAGAAAGGAAATAATAAAAACCTATCTGCAAATTTAGTAAGCTAGATTAAAACAATTGCAAATTATTATTAAAAAAGGACGAGTATTACTAAAATGTTGGCAGTTACTTAACATTTTTTAAGATCATCAACTATAATATAATTTTTTATACATATCAATTAGTACATATCAATTAGTGCTCAAATTTGCGATGGATTATTTTTTTAGATTAATATAACGCATAATTCGAAATACTTTGGTCACAACTGACTATTAAAAAGATATAATGATTGAAAATAAGTTACAAATTCCTGCCTTTCTCTGGAATAATTCTATAAATTTAATTATTTTGTTACGAATTTTTATAAAAGTCCTTTAACACTTTTTGAATATTTATTATTTATATCTACCCATGATTTATTTAAATTCAGCTTAGAACCAAACATTATATTATTATTATTTTATAGTAAAGAAAAAAAATATTACAAGATACATCAAACTTCGACATTGGAAACCAAGACTAGGAAACTTTTAACTTCAAGTTTTAATATTTCGGTGAAATAGTTCATTTTCATTCAGTTCATGTCTTTACTAAGTGCAATGAAAGTAAATTTTAAGTTTAAAACAATTAGTAAATTTATTAGATGAAGAATCTAGTCAGATAAACTTGTTGCTTTAAGTTTTCATTAATTTCATTGAAATTATTTTTATTTCTTGTATTTACTCTAAAATTTAAATATAGTGCAACAATTTAATCGAGCAACCATCAAAAATAAACGAACATTTAAAATTATGGTGAAGGTGCTAGTTTCAAGATTTTGAAGTACACGAGATAATCGAGGAAATATAGCTTCCATTAAATACAACATACCATTTCATTTTTACAACAAAATGTAATAAACCTAGATGTACCAACGTAATTTACTTAGGCATATTGTTTAAATTGTATATTTATGAAAAAAAGTTAACTTTAGTGGCATTTTTTTTAAAATGACAATTTACTTAAATTTTCTCTGTACTTGTTTAGTAACGCCATTTCGACCTAACAACTCTCACATGATGATGATGATGTTCTAATAATATTTTTTACGGCATATACAATTGTTTTATAATGCGCAGCATTTCTTATATGTTTTATAAACAATAGTAGCTTGAATATTAAATTTTATAAATGAATTTTACAAAATTAGACGAAATCATGTAAAATAAAATTCAATTTTATACTTTTTTTTTTAAATAAATACATCTTTAACTCGATTATATTTTAATAATTTTTACTTGAAACCATTTAGGAAAAGTGACCATAATTTATTATATTACCATTATTAACTATAGGTAAAACAGAACAAGTACGTTGATCATTTAAAAATACTACTATTTATATTGTGATGGATTGAAAACTTTTTTAAACTACGAATTCTGTTAGAAATACTTATATGGATATTTCCTTATGCATAAACAATCTATATATATCATGTACCAATGTAAAAAGATAAGCTAATGAAGCTACTGGATACTCTGTTTATAAGTCCTAATATCGCTCTTCAATTATTTATTATTATTATTTATATAAAACATTATTTCTTACGTCCGTGATATTTAAGCTTAACACATTACTATTTGCATTATTTACGTCGGCATATACTTATAACAATTTAAATACAATTTCTATTGTTTATTACAACTTGTAGGTAAGGAAGAACAAGAAAAATTGAAACAGATATGAAGATGTACAAACAAATTTTAAGGTATTCTAAAACTAGAAGAACATTGAATATAATAGCAATTAAATGCACAATAATCTTGGTATGCGAAGAGTAATTATTAAAGGGTAGATGAATAAAACTATAATAATGAAATTTTTATATAAAGGTTAGGTATGTAGTCAAGACAAATATGATGGTAACATATTATTTTTGGAATAATATTTATATAAATGTACGGAAAAAATTCAAACAAAAAGATAAATATGTTCGCTAAATGAGTAATAATTATAAATATACAATAATAAAAGGTACGGTAAACATTTAATATAAACGGAAGTAACTTATTTAGGATAAGAACTAATAACATTATAGGTATAGGTAACTTTATAAACTTGTGTCTAATTGTAAGTAAATAAACAAATAATGCGAGAAAAAATACTGCGGTATATAAAAACTAGATTAATAAGATTAATAATATAAACGTAATAAACACCTAAAAATTATTATTCAGAAGTACCTAATGCAACAGAACATAAAGTAGAAAATATATGATAAAACTATGACAAGTAGTATAAGGTGATATTGATAATAAGCTATAAGCTTCAAATACAATTTTTAATATGAGTAAAATTATTTTGGTATGCGGCAATATAAACGGATTAAAAAAATTACGGATGTTTATTGAAAACATGAAAATAAGGTAATAAACGAAAGGTAAAGGGAAAATGTAAACTGATGGTTATCAGACATCGTAATAATTAAGTTATAATATGTATGAACTGCAATAATGTAGTTAAAGCATCTGTCAAATAATCTGACGTAAACGGTTTACAGGTTTACAACGAACATACACAAAATGGAATAGAAATAATAAATACATAAACGCAGAAAATATATAAAAACAACAGGGTAACGGTAAATATGTTTAAAATGAAACGACCGTCTAAGAACATCATTTAAACACGTGAAAGGTAGAATACAATAAATTAATAAGGTACATAATCTTGATTGATAATAAAGAGCTAGCTAGGTTTTGAGGTAAAAATAAATATAATCTACATAAAAAAACGTAAATATATTGAGGTGTATAATGCTTATGAAAGGTTTGGTAAAGAAATTTAAAAAAATATTAGTGGTGTTTAGGTATTATATAAAAATGTTAAAATTATAGTAAAGGATCATAATTAAAGGTTTATAAATATGCGAAAAGGTATCAATTTGAGCGCAACGAAGGTAGCACACAAATCTATTATGAATGTAATAAATACGTACAAAATGTTTAAAAATAAGGTATTTTTTTATATATGTCGTATTTAAGAGTAATACATTTATGAAAGGATGGTAAAATATTGGTAATCGAGTTTCAAATAAATGGTAAATAAAATGAATATATGTAAAGGGAAGAAAAACATTCTGGTAAATATTAAATACGCAAATGAAGTAAGTATTCAACGAACAGGTGTATACGTTAATGTTTCACATTACGAAAACAATAAAATGTTGTAGATACGGTAGAACGCCAAACAAACAAATACTCAAAATGAAACTTTAAGGATAAAAATGTTTAAAAAGTGTATTAAATTAGAAGAAATATGGACGAAAGGTTCGGATGCAAATTATATGGTGAAAATACAATTTTAGGTAATAAAATAAGTCGTGGTATACTACAAAAATTATGAAATATATCAATAGGCAAACTAAAATTTAAAACTAATGTGTAGACATGAAGAAATTATATAGGTACAAAGTGTATTAAGTTAACGGTTATATGATTCTAAGAATCAAGGACATAAGTTATATCGATCTCAAAAGTATACAAAAAGGGTACACAATAGATGTAGTTTACCATAAACTGTCTAAATTTTAAACCATAGCAATGAGTATTAATAACTGATATAGTTTATTAAAGCCAATTATTAAAGTGTAGTATCTAGTGACATCAAATACGAAAAGTATTAAGCAATAAATGTATTATTACGTAATATGCGTTTTATAGCAAATAGGAATATTTATATTTATTAACAGCACGAAAATCGATGCTTGATTTTATTTCAAATATTACAAGTGAATGTATAGTCAATACTTTAAATGAACGAAAGATAAATTTTAATTCTGCAATTATTTTAAAAACAATAATATTTATATTATGAATGCTAAAATGCGATAGTCGAGAATCATAATAGAATGTTTAGGAATTTGTGCGCAAAAGGTGTAAATTTTAAGGCAATGGCAGAAAAAATGTATAAACGTCCAATGCGACAGTAAATATAATGAATAAAATAAAATGGAAAAAGGTGCCTAAAAGGTAAGGGAAATCGATTCTTATAACGAGTGTAAAAGATAATGACATTAATAAAATATAAAAGTGACTAATAGGTAAAAATATTCTACATATATGATAAAATGTTATGAATGGTAGGAAAAATGGAAAATTATTTGACGTAAAAGTTTTGTGGGGAAAGCTCTAATAGATAGAATATATTAAATTATATAAGAAGAAACGAAAGAAAGGTTTAGGTGCAGATTATACAATGAATAAGAGTAAAATATTATATTAATATTTGAAAATGTGTGGAAACACTATAATTACGCGTATAACGCAAAAATTCGTTGTAATAAACATATATAAGTAAATACAGAGGTATTATTGTGTTAGATACAAATGATACGGTACTGTAAAACAAAGAACTATTGAGAGAGGAGTAAAAAATTGATGCCTAAAATTGGTGTATTCAAATTTAAAACAAATATATACAGAGATGAAAGTGAAAGAGTATGAGCTAATTAAAATGGAAAAAAAAATATTATGTATCGGACAAAAAACTTTAGGCTAAATTAATTTGACAATATTCAAAAGTTTTTTGAAGAGATAGATTCAATTATAAAAGATATATACGATACGTCGAAACAATTCATTTTTAGAGAGTATATTAATTAGTAAATGTGATGATAAAGGAAAAAATAATATAAATATATAACATGTAAAAATGGTAATTGTAAAAACTGGGTGTATTGAAACGGAAATGTAGTCAATATGCAGTCAAATAGTCGCCGAGGCAAAAAACTTTAAATTTAACAATAATTATTGTAAATAATTAAGAATATGAATGGAAATAAATACGAATAAAAGATTTAAAAAATCTAATATAAAGATCAAATCATTTTTAACAAATACATATAATTAATGATGAAAGTGGAGGAGGGCGGGCAAATTAAAAAAATTGTATTGCTCTAAGTCTAAGGTGACGGAGAACTGTCGGATAAAATGGATATAACATTACTGAAGGTTACGCTTAAAATTTAAATATAAAAACTATTTTGAAAGTTTTTGAAGAACACATACATATAATAATATTTTTATAACAAAATGATTTATTTTTTGGAAAGACGATTGTATATTATAGGAACTGAAAATTTGATGAAAAATATTAAGTTACCGACACATATGTATATAAATTTTTTAAAGGAAGATTGTGATGAACATTATAACTGAAAATTGGTTTAGAGTAAATCTTATTAAACCGAAACATTTAAGTAGTACATATCGTTTGGAAAATATATTCGAAATAAAAGTTTTCAGTTTTCATATGAATTTACGAGTAGCTATCAATTACAAAAATATGGAAAGTTTTTAATAACGACAAACTGTTCTGAAAATTTTAATTGAAAATTGTTTGGAAATACTGTGAGCGGACATTTACTTGATGCATCAGAATATTTGGAAAGAGTATCTGTAATAAGTTTTATGTTTGAAATACTTAGTACGTATACTTACGAATAATTATAGACGTAAATACATTTGGTTTTATTTGATGAAATTATAATAACAAAACCTATTTTCCAAAGGACTAAAACGGAAAGTCTCTATGTTTTAAAAACTGATATTTAAGTAAAAATATGAGAGAAATTATAATTCGAAATTGGTTCAAAATATTGGAAGTATTTAATCAAAATAGTTTAATATAAATTCCTAAGAAAAAAAGTGGAAGTTTTTGAGTTTTATGGGAATCATTTATTCAGAATGTTTGAATACAAATTATTTGAAAGGCATATGTGAGAAATATGGTTTTTGTGTAAAGTTGTATGTGAGCAGAAATTAATAATGGACAAATTGTTATTAAGTGTAAAATATGGACGAGAATTATATCCAAATACTAATCGTTAACCAAAATTCATGAAGATTAACAATACGAAAAGTGTATTTGAAATATTTTTTTGTTTTTGTAAATGAATACGTAAATAATGCGGAAATTATAATTGGACGAAAGACTTTTAAAAGTTTAAAAAAGAAGTTTAAAACTGTGGCAAACTAATTTTACGGTAGGAATTTTTATTTCATTTCGTTTTTATGGATAAGTGGATGGAATTATGATTATGAATATTGTTATGGTGAGATTCTAGTGCAAATTGGGAATGGGAGTATTAGATATAAAATAATTACTAGTATCAAGTATGGTGTCAAGTGTTGTATTTATTTAAATGACCAGTTAGATATTTTGAGATAATTTTGATATGGGAATTCTATAAATTACGTGCATCTAGTGCATTTGCTTGATTTGCTAAATGTCATCTCTCTTAATATTAACAAACCTTGATTTTTAGCATGAACGTTGTAAAGAGTGCGACTAGAAAATAAATCATACACATTACATTTTTTTTATGGATAATTGGCTTTGCTCTTATAGTAACACTTTTGTACTTGTCTTATTTTCATATCATTGGAAGTGACTTTGAAAATAGCAACGGCACTAGTTCGTTTCACTCTCGGCCTATTACTAATGGATGTGCAGCTTTGATGGTTTTGTTAAAGTGATATAGAAGGGAATTTAATTAATATTCATTACTATTATTTAACTAAGCTAAGATGTGCTAGCAAAGAAATTAAAATGTGTGGACTACATTTGGCAGTACGCATTGTTCAAGCTTTTACAGTAATTTGGTGTTAAATACATGTATCATGTAGATAGTAGTTTGTCGAGTCGATAAAATGGTGAAGTCGCCGATGGTAAAAATAGAAAAACTGTTTGCTGCTTTGTTGGATTTTAGTTAGCATCATGGTCTGAATAAGTATACTTTAATCGTAACTACCTCATCATCATCTTGTAATAATGGCTTGTTGTATGTATTAATTTTTAACTATGGAAAGGCATTGCAATAATTTATTTTTTTAACATTTTATTTACAAATTGTTTGAATGATGGGACAATCGGGAAAATAATGATGGTATACATGGTAACTATGCGTACGCAGCATTGCAATCATCTTGTTTATTGAAAACGTATAATAAGTCTAAAGTATAACAATTTAAGGTTTAGTGAATCTTAGTAAGTACGTAGAGATAACGTCGTAAACATTGTTTAAATTGTTTGTGAAATGGAGAAGTGATGAAATTCCTTACAAAAAATTTGTGGAAAAAATATCATTAACTAAGATCAACCTAAATGAAGTGAAGTAATAGAAGTATAGTGAGAACAAAATATGTCTATGGTGAAAGTCGTAAAGTAAATTGAAAAGAAGGTAATATGTTGTATTAAAATATATGGTAATGCGTTTACTAAAGCAGGATGAAATAATATTTCATGATGTATCTATAACAAACTGTGGTAAATTTCGAAAATTGAAAAGGAATGCCTGCAGGAAACAGAGATACGACTATAAGAAATGGAATAAAAGTATTAGATTGTAATATATTAATTTGTAACAAAGTGATGCATTACACAAATACGTGTAGAAAAAGTTAAACAGTGAAGCGATTGATCTTTTTAACTCTTACAGTGTTATAGATAATAAATTAAAGATTAATGAATCACAATTACAACACGGTATAAGCGAATGCTTAAAATGGTAATAGGATGTCACAAGAAAATAAACTGGATAGAAGGACAATAATTGTAAAAATCAAATACATAATTTTGGAGGTAATACATACATCTGTAATGAAATATAGTATTCGTATGTTACATATACCCACGTTTGTCTTAGATGTGAATTAATAAATATGCGTCTGCAAAATTATTATTTAGTAAAATTAAAGACAGATTAAATTATATTGTGAAAATAAGGAAGCTAACAATATCATCAACAGCAAACTATTAAGGCGATTCATTTTTTTTATGAAACTTCTATACACTATTATAGTATAGTAATTTGCAGTTACATTCACATTTTGAAAAAGCTATTTATATATAGATATTATATTCAATCTAGCGTTGCAGTAAATGTTTAAATTGTTTTATTTATAAAATGAGAATTATGAAATATAACATTTTCAAAAATACATGTAATTTGGCGAAACGTAGTAAATAAATTTATATTACAACGACCGTGTTCATTAAAAAAAAGTTTATAGATCTACGATATTAAAATTTGAAGTGGATTGTAAAAATATGAATGAATATGTAAAGTAATATTTAGGAAATATATTTTAGGGAACTAATACGATTGAAGAACAAAACGTAATTTTGGAGGAAGTACCTACCTCGAACTAGATGTATTGAAATGTAGAAGAAATTATATAGATATGATAAGCAACATATTTACTAAAATTTTATTATAATACAGTGATATGTTTGATTTATTTGTGAAATAATAAATGTGTGCACTGTTTGTCAAAGCTTAGGCGTAGTTACATAATATGAATGATAGCGTATTTATTAAATTGCATTTGGTGGTAAGCGTTGGTCAAGTTTGTGTAGTAATTTGATGTGAAATTTTAGGATTATCACAAGAAAATGGTGAAGTCCCCAATGATAATTTCAATGAAGGTATATAGGTCTAAATTTATATCTAGAAGAAGCAATATGCAATAAATTATTAATATATGCGTGAAGTGGCGTGAATAATTATAAATGGAATTTTTAAAAATATGGTAACTATAGACAGCGTTCTTTTATTTGTTTATGCCTTTTAGAGTGAGACGATTTGACTGGCGATATTATTTATTAAAATGGCTTATAGTCTATAAGAATATACTGCAAGGTTTAGTGAACTTTAATAAATATTAGAATATGCGAGTTGTTAATATTATTATTTGACGATTCTCAACTTATAAAATTTCTTTTTAATTTTTCTTATGACTTAATGAGAGTTTACAAAAATAAACGTTGTGGCGAAGAATATTACAGCTGTTACTGATTAACTAAAATATCAACGTAATTGTTTAAAAACAATAATTGAAATACATATGGTATGAAAGTAGCGTAAAACTATAGAAAAATGTGTATAGATGACAAATAGTTGGTTAGAGAGAACGGAGAATTAAATCATAATTAATTTGTATTCAAAAACATACTGAGTATGTGTGCCAGTATACAATTTCGCAAAGGCAAATCTGGATATATATAGGTATAAATAAATACAAAATAAACAGTGTCACAGACCAAAGTATAAGTATACAACCCAAAGTACATACAAAGCAAAATACATAAAAACAGTGTAATAGTTGTAAATAATAAAAAAACAAAAATTTATTTCCAATAAGTTAGTTGTAACAAAAAAACGGTAGCTGTAGATACAGACAGGAAGTGATAGGATAGGATAGAAAGTTAATTATGATACATAAAAAGTATTCAAAATTATTTAAAAATATATCGAGATCACAAAATAAATAGGAAGATGTCTAATAAAGAGCGATATAGTATAATGATTGATCGATCCTATATTTTATTAAAAAACATGTAATCCTGAAAGTAATATATATCTAATATTTCAAAAATATATTTGTAAGAAGTAGTAAAAAAATGGCAATAGATTGTTAGTAAAATAGAAAATTAAAACTACTTGTTTAATTTAAAGTTAAAGTTAAATATAGGCTAAAAGAAAACGAATTGAAAAAAGAAAAATAATTATTGTAGAAACAAATGTGT
Organism: Anoplophora glabripennis; assembly: GCF_000390285.2. Taxonomy (NCBI): domain Eukaryota; kingdom Metazoa; phylum Arthropoda; class Insecta; order Coleoptera; family Cerambycidae; genus Anoplophora; species Anoplophora glabripennis. The sequence goes on along the minus strand of NW_019416350.1, from coordinate 1,974,240 downwards.
AATTTTGGAGGTAACATTTTGTTCATACGGAAACGTAATGTGGAAAAATGTATATAAATATGTGATTGGTTTGATTTAGATGGGTCTTCATTAACGTGCTCGTGAAGAGTTTATTATTTGGCAAAAAATATAAATAATATATCTTAAATTAATGTATTTGATAGTAAGCACTGTTCAAACAGTAAGCACTGTTCAAACTTGAAAAATGATGTGAAAATCGAGAAAATGGCGAAGTCGCCAATGCTAAATTTAAGCCTTGAAGAAAATTATTTTAAGTCCAGTCGAGTTTTAAGTTTATTAAATTTAAAGTTGTCTGAAGTTTTTTATATATATTTTAATAGTTCTAAACTACATCTGCATTAAGATCAAGATATGAAATAATTAAATAATCATTATAAGTAAGTAATAATAATTTTTATACTTAATATCAAATAGGTATGGACATTAGTATTGCAAAAAATTTTGTTTACGTTTTCAATCATGAATTACAAGTTTTTAATAATGATTTTTAAAAGGATGAAAGGTAAATTATTACAATTTCAAAATAATAATTTTCCGAAACAAAAGTAACTATAAAATGGTAGCGTTATAATAATCCCTTTTTTATTTATAAAATGAAACCGTTCAGTTATTGAATTTTTTTCTTAAAATAGCATATAGCCTAAAATATATATCTCCGTAAATTTTGGCAAATACGGAAAATTGGAATTGCAGTAATATTTGTTTGAGTAAAATTGTTGAATAAAAATATTTAGGTTATGAATCTCTTTAGCGAAGATTATATTTCAATTGTTATTGATTGACCAAAACATGTATGTATATGTAAAATGTAGTAAAGTGTTAATATGTGTAATGTCGAATGTATAATAGTGTGTTGTATCAAAAACAAGTAATTACAATGAAAAACAAAGACAGAAGTAATGAATTGAATACGAATGCTCCAATAAGCTGGATGAGGTAATATGTGATGATGTGCTTGTAGCAATATATAAAGTTATTATAAGAATTTTTTTAATGCGTATAAAGTTACGTGATTCAGGGATCCGATAAGTGATATGTGACAATTTACATGAAAAATAATAAGTGAAAATAAACCATCTTCGCGTGAAGTTTAAAAGTAATGTATTGTAAGTAGTTGTTTCCAATAATGTGAATAAAGTTTTTATAACTAAATAAATGAGCGATAATTAAAAACCATAAAAAATATAATGAGTGAATATAGCGTCAAAGGCAAATAAAAAGTAAGAAGATAGGATTAAAGAAATGAAATAATATCAAGGGTTGTCCCTAATAACATAATAAGGTAATTGCAACAAACGAATAGAAACGTAGGAAAAAGAGTTGAGTAATATACATGTAAAGTAATAGGTAATAACAGTTAAGGTACAAGAGGTATTGAGACGCGTAAGGAAATAGAAAAACCTAAATTGTAGAATACGTGGAAGATATAAGGTAAACGTAGCGTCAAGAAATGAAAACATGAATAGTGTAGTACGAATAGTAAATATAATGACAAAATATTTTTCATATAATAATACACAAATAAAAAGTAATTATAAACAAGGAAAATAAAAATCTCATGTATGCATAAGGTGCAAAAATTTATTAAACGCATATACAAAAATACGAAAATCAACATAAGAGGTCATTCGCATTAATGTAATATGGTAAAGGAATAAAATTATTTAAAATATGTAGTGGTCAAAATAGTGTAATAATATAAAAACTATTCGATATAATAAAGGGTAATTTTAATTAAATAAAATAGAAACCACATTTAGGTAAATAACATTCGCGGTAGTAAAGTACTAAAAATTATAAAAGTATGAAAATAAACATATGACTTGTAGGTGAAGCAACAACCAACAGATAAACGGTTATATTTAGGTAAAGTTTTGAAAACAAAAGATTAACGATAAACGGAGCATCGAATCAATGAAATAAAATAAAAACAAGCAAATATAACACATAAGTGATAACAGTTCAAGATCAAAAGGTATTAAGAGGTATACAGAAAAATTGGAAGAAAGAAAACATACAATTTGTAGGTAAAACGAATAAGTTGATGGTAGCGTCGAAAACCAAAAAATATTAAAAATTTGTAGAAGAAACACAATTAAACAAAAGCATGCGCATACTTAAAAAAAATAAACTAATAATATATAGTTTGAAGTGGTGATATAAAAATAAGGCAGTAAGAAATAAATAAACGATGTTTATAGACGACGAAAATATAAAGTAGGTACGTAATTACGGCAAAGGACATATAATAATTACAAGTAAGTGCAAAAGGTTTTAGAAATTTATAAATATAGAAAATAAGGTTAAAATACAGCATAAAATGTTTAGGTAAAAGGTAAGATGAACGTAAATATAGGGAAGGTTAAAAATGTGATATATTTTTCACTAACATAATAAGATAGTTGTAACATGCAAATAAACAATAATTATAGACAAATCATGCACATTACGTAAAGTGAAGTCGTAGTAGTTGAGGTGCGAAAGGTATTAAAAAAGGGTGAAATATGTATTATACAACACTAAATGTAAATATATAAAAACTATTGTATGAAGGTTTATAAGAAGTTATTCCCGTAATGCAGCAGGTATTTAGGAGACAAATAAATGATAATACGTATAAATAACAGAAAAGCAAATTATTTATAAATAGTTTTAACAGTTTAATGAACAAAAAAGGTATTAAAAATATGTCGATGAATTTACAAAATACCGTGAAATTAAGAAAAACTAATTTGATCTTTGCGGATGTAAGGAAGAAATATGTAATATCGATGGTAAAAATTACTAAGTAATGTAGGTAATAAGTCGCTTCTGTTAATATAATAAGATAGTTGGTTGTTACCAACTATCTTATTATATCTTGTTTGTTAACAAGTAAAATCAGAACAGCGAAAGTACAAAAATGTTATCAATGTACAAGAAAATTAGAAAATAAGAAAATGTGTGCGTGAATAAGAAAGGCTTTTAAGAAGCCGTTTCCACGAATGTGGCCAAGGTATTTGTAAGTAATGGCACATTAATGGTATGCGTAACAGACGGTAATTAGGTACAGATAACAAAAATGCAAAAAGTAAAGTTATTGTTGGTTAAGGTACAAAGATAATTCTATTAAAGAAAAATTCACAAGCGAGAAATGAAGAAAGGAATAATTCAAATGTCGAGTCAAAAACAGAGTATAGTGTTAAAAATTATAAAATAAGTAATAAGTAAATGATAATCATACATATAATACAATAATTAATACACATTTAATTAAAATTATAATGGCGAAGGTACAAAAAGATTTACAGTATCCAGGAAAATTAGAAAATAAACAAGGTGCGTGGGTGAAACGAAGGCTATTTATGTATGTATATAGGTAATAACAAAGAATGGTATTTATTAGTAACTAATGTATAAAAGATGATGAAAATATAACCAAAACAGTACGCAAGAAATATTACATGTATAATCAAAACAATCAATTTAGAGAAAGACATAATAACGCCAAATAGTAAGTCTATAAAAATATAAAATGAACTAAACTAGTCGTACTATAAAAAGTGTGGGTAAGAAGAATGTATATGCATGATCATGGAGCGGATAGGTATAATAAATAATAAAAGCTAGATATAAAATAATAATTTATAAATAAATACATACGAAATGACTATATATTAGGTATTAAGAAGGTTACACGAAATAAACAAATGGTGTTTTATTTAAACGAATATTCCCGAAAACTAAAGTTAATGTAAAAGTGGTGGGGGGAGGGCACACATAATATTACAAAACTTTTTTTATATAATCCTATACAGTAATAATATAAAATTTTAATACATTCAAATCTGTAACAAAACTGAAAAATAAAAGTAAATGTAACGGTCAATACGTGAAAAATTAAGTTTGGTATTTTATTATATATATTTTCAGGTATTGGTATTTTTTATGTATATTTTCGGGTAAACTGAAACGCAACAACATACTACAGCAAACAAAAATGGTAAAAAAATTGAAAGATTCTACAAGTGAACATTTTTAAAGGGTAATACCTATGTATAAGCAGAAATGAGGAATGAAGAAACTTATATGTAATGAATAAATCAAAGAATGTCGGCAAAATATACAGGTACAAAGGGTAATAAAGACATACATAAAAATTAGAAAATAAACATAAGGTATAGGTGAAAGTGAATAGTATATGTAATCATATGAACCTAGCGTCGAAGGTAAACGAAATGTATAATATGAGGATTTTAAAAAATTAAATGAGAAATGAAGAATAAAGAAACTTATATGTAATGAATAAATCAAAGAGTTAACAGTAACAATGCCGGCAAAACATACAGGTACAAAGGGTAATAAAGACATACATAAAAATTAGAAAATAAACATAAGGTATAGGTGAAAGTGAATAGTATATGTAATCATATGAACCTAGCGTCGAAGGTAAACGAAAAGTATAATACGAAGATTTAAAAACATGAATGAATATGAAGAATAAAGAAACATATGTAATGAATAAATCAAAGACATACATACAAATTTGAAAATAAATGAAAATAAACGTAAGATATAGGTGAAAGTGAATAGTATATTCAGGTGAATCGAATCGTATTCAGTGTATCGTCGAAGGTAAATGAAAAGTATAATATAATGAGGATTTTAAGAAAATGAAATGAGAAATGAAGAATAAAGAAACTTATATGTAATGAATAAATCAAAGAGTTAACAGTAACAATGCCGGCAAAATATATAGTTACAAAGGGTAATAAAAGACATACATAAAAATTGGAAAATAAACATAAGGTATAGGTGAAAGTGAATAGTATAATCAGGTCAACCTAGCGTCGAAGGTAAACGAAAAGTATAATATAAGGATTTAAAAAAATGAATTGCGATATGAAGAATAAAGAAACTTATATGTAATGAATAAATCAAAGATATACATAAAAATTTGAAAATAAACGTAAGGTATAAGCGAAAGTGAATAGTATATTCAGGTGAATCTAGCGTCGAAGGTAAACGAAAAATTTTATGATTTAAAAAAAAATGAAATGAGAAATGAAGAATAAAGAAACTTATATGTAAGGAATAAATTAAAGAATAACAATGTCGACAAAATATATAGTTACAAAGGATAATAAAGGCATACATAAAAATTAGAAAATAAACATAAGGTATAGGTGAAAATGAATAGTATATACAGGTGAACCTAGCGTCGAAGGTAAACGAAATGTATAATATGAAGATTTTAAAAAAGGGGGTAGCTGCAATAAACAAATAAAGGTAGACAAGCACACAACAATAAAGCAAATCGCATATGTGAAAAGTAATAAAGCAAAGTTACAAGAGGTATAGAAAATAGAAAACGGAAAAAAATAGAAAAAAGAAGCATAAATTGTGGAAGAATTGATGGGAAAAATAAACATTATAAACACAACGCCAGGACAAACAAACATCAATATATAGTGAGTGTTAAAAATAATGAATTAATATAATAATTATAATAAACAAGTAAAACGGAGACATAATAGATAAGAAACAAATATAAATAAAGAAAAATTGGGGAATATATAGGTAAAAAAGGGTGGCCACAGCGTCAAAAGCAAATATATAACAAAAGTATCAGGGTTAAAATTAATGAAATAACATTTATTGTTCTCACTAATATAATAGGATAACAAAGGAATAAATGGTACTAAAAAAATAATGGTAAAAATAATGAATCGATATAAAAACTATTCCTAAAATAAAAGGTAATTATAAATTTAAAAAGGAAAATGCAAACCACATTTGATTAAAGTCGAAGTAAAAAAATGTAGTATCAAAATAACGAAAATATGAAAATTAACAATTTATAGGTAAAGGAATAACAAACAAATAAGTAGTTATTAAAATGCAAACCACAATCAGGTGTTGTTATGAGTATAAAAAAATGTTAAAAGCAAAAAGAATAGAATATTGGCATAATATAAACGTAGCATCAAAGCAAATAGATGAAAATTATAGTACGAGAGTAAAATTAATATTACTACACGAAAAAATTTTTAAAGTACGATATTGGTTATTGGAAATGAAGGAAAAGAAAATTAATTGTATTCTGATGTATAAGAATTAATTAATAGTTTTACCGCAAATTAAATAAACTCTGAATTATGTTAAAGGAGCAGAATAGTGTGAAAAAGAAACGAAATTTTGTAAATTTTATTCAAATTATTCCAAAAGTTTCTATAAATAATTAAATCATTGAAAATGAAGCCTGATATATTCGAGGGTCATTGCAATAAAAAGTGTAATTTAGATATAATATGTTAATTCAGGTTAAAAAAATCTAGTAGTTTAAGACGAGATATAAGTCGAAACGCATATAAAAGTGAATCAGCAAAATATAAAAAAAATGCTCATGAGTGTTAAATGTATTAATTTGTAAGAATACAATTTTGATATTTGGAAACAAAATATAGACGGCATAGGTATATGAAAACATATATGAAAACTTATATAGGTATTCGAAAAAGTATTTGTATAAAAAATCATTAATTATATAATATACGCATTGGTTTAAAAACTACAAAGATGTTTAGAATAGTGGTAACAATAATGGTGAAATAATTTTTTGGAATAATACAGATCACAAAATAAGAATAAACGATGGGATCTCACAGATATGTGTTATTAAATATTTAAGTATCATCATCATCATCATCACCATTATCATCATCATTATCATGATCACCATCATCAATATTGTAATTATATTTATGTATAAAACAGAAACGTTTAGTTAAAAAGCTTCAATATCTAAATATAAAATGCGGCAACATTTATTTAAAAATCGAAAATCTGGGATAAATTTTATAAAGCAGAAACGTTTGCGTCTTAATATATACAAAAACGCAAGGTAATAAGAAAACAAATGTATATGTAATTTAAATTCACATATCTGTTAACTGATTGTAAGAATTACCCAACTATTATCAACGAAACTAAACAGAATATTTCTAGAAAAAGAAACTAGGAAAATTATATTTACAACACAAATTCAAAAGTTATGATAGCTCTTGCACTATCTAATTACCGATGCCTTAATGAGTTCATGTTAAAAGTGTTCATTTAACCAAACTAATATAACAAATTAGAATTCACAGAAACGTAGTATGTGTTAGTATAAAGTAATAAACGATTGTTACAGCGAGATATTTTCAAAATAACGACGTATTAAAATAGTTTGGCAACGATAAGTTTGAAATTTTGTGGACGCTAGTATTAGATGCATCTAGAAATTCTGCAATTCTTATTGAAAATGTAGCTTTAGAGAATGACACCATTAATTTTAAATCAATAGCTTATAGCACATCACACGTTATTTTATCAAAACATAGAAAACTAAACCTCTAAACCTTTTTGTATCATTAAATACAATAAAATGTTGGATACTTTGTTTTCTATATTTTAAATAGCATTTGATAACACGAGTGTATAAATGTGTTTGCTTAGTTTAATATTAATGTGACTCATGCTAAATTTTACGAACCTTTGCTTTTCTCACCTCACAACAGTAATCAAAATAATCGTTCTATTAATTCTTTTATGGAAAATGGCTTCTCTAGAATCTATGCCCGGCATAAATAATTTGTAGTTTCATTTTCACTTGACTAGGTTCCCTGTTGAGAATAATTGGTAATAATGACACTTGTTTCGTGTTTTCTCTGCCTGATTGAACGGATATGTGGCTTTGATTGTTTGCTGAAAAATTTGTAGTTATATATTTATAAGAATGTTATTGTCTAATTAACAGATATAGTTATATGTACTAAATGTATTAATTTGAGTGATATTTTGATACATGGAAATATAATTCGACAGCACAGGTATGTGTAGACTGAAATTAAATATCTAATGAGAACATTATTGTAGTGGTTTAAAATGACACAAATTTTTAGACCAAATCGAATTTATTTTCAATATATGTATAAATATAAAATGCGGCAACATTTATTTGAAAATCTAAAATCTGATAAAAATTTTATAAAGCAGAAATGTTTGCGTCTATGATATTAATATATACAAAAACGCAAGGTAATAAGAAAACAAATGTATATGTAATTTAAATTCACATATCTGTTAACTGATCGTAAGAATTACCCAACAATTATCAATGAAACTAAACAGAATATTTCTAGAAAAAGAAACTAGGAAAATTATAATATTTACAACAGAAATTCAAAAGTTATGATAGTTCTTGCACTATCCAATTATTGATGCCTTAATGAGTTCATGTTAAAAATGTTCATTTAACCAAACTAATATAACAAATTAGAATTCACAGAAACGTAGTATGTGTTAGTATAAAGTAATAAACGATTGTTACAGCGAAATATTTTCAAAATAACGACGTATTAAAATAGTTTGGCAACGATAAGTTTGTAATTTTGTGGACGCTAGTATTAGATGCATCTAGAAATTCTGCAATTTTTATTGAAAATGTAGCTTTAGTGAATGACCCCATTAATTTTAAATCAATAGCTTATAGCACATCATACGTTATTTTATCAAAACATAGAAAACCAAACCTCTAAACGTCTTTGTATCATTAAATACATTAAAATGTTGGATACTTTGTTTTCTATATTTTAAATAGCATTTGATAACACGAGTGTATAAATGTGTTTGCTTAGTTTAATATTAATGTGACTCATGCTAAATTTTACGAACCTTTGCTTTTCTCACCTCAACAGTAATCAAAATAGTAGTTCTATTAATTCTTTTGTGGAAAATGGCTTCCCTAGAAACTATGCCCGGCATAAATAATTTGTAGTTTCATTTTCACTTGACTAGGTGCGCTGTTGAGAATAATTGGTAATAATGACACTTGTTTCGTGTTTTCTTTGCCTGATTGAACGGATATGTGGCTTTGTTTGCTGAAAAATTTGTAGTTATATATGTATAAGAATGTTATTGTCTAATTAACAGATATAGTTATATGTACTAATTGTATTAATTTGAGTGATATTTTGATACATGGAAATATAATTCGACAGCACAGGTATGTGTAGACTGAAATTAAATATCTAATGAGAAGAATATTGTAGTGGTTTAAAATGACACAAATTTTTAGAGCAAATCGAGTTTATTTTCAATATATGTATAAATATAAAATGCGGCAACATTTATTTGAAAATCTAAAATCTGATATAAATTTTATAAAGCAGAAACGTTTGCGTCTATGATATTAACAAAAACGCAGGGTAATAAGAGAATAAAGGTATACATGTAATTTAAATTCACATATCTGTTAACTGATTGTAAGAATTACCTAACTATTATCAGTGAAACTACACAGAATAGTTACAGAAAAAGAAACTAGGAAATTATAATATTTACAACACGAATAAACAAAATGTAAAAGTTATGATGGTTCTTGCACTATCCAATTATTGATGCGTTAAGTTGAAATGAGTTCATGTTAAAAGTGTTCATTTAGCCAAACTAATATAATAAATTAGAATTCAGAGAAACGTAGTATGTGTTAGTATAAAGTAATAAACGACTGTTATAGCGAGATATTTTCAAAATCACGACGCATTAAAATATTTTGGCAACGATAAGTTTGAAATTTTTTGGACGCTAGTATTAGATGCATCTAGAAATTCTGCAATTTTTATTGAAAATGTAGCTTTAGTGAATGACACCATTAATTTTAAATCAATAGCTTATAGCACATCACACGTTATTTTTATCGAAACACAGAAAACCAAACCTCTAAACGTTTTTGTATCATTAAATACATTAAAATGTTGGATACTTTGTTTTCTATATTTTAAATAGCATTTGATAACACGAGTGTATAAATGTGTTTGCTTAGTTTAATATTAATGTGACTCATGCTAAATTTTACGAACCTTTGCTTTTCTCACCTCGACAGTAATCAAAATAGTAGTTCTATTAATTCTTTTGTGGAAAATGGCTTCCCTAGAAACTATGCCCGGCATAAATAATTTGTAGTTTCATTTTCACTTAACTAGGTGCGCTGTTATATAAGAATAATTGGTAATAATGACACTTGTTTCGTGTTTTCTTTGCCTGATTGAACGGATATGTGGCTTTGATTGTTTGCTGAAAAATTTGTAGTTATATATATATAAGAATGTTATTGTCTAATTAACAGATATAGTAATGTGTATTAATTGTATTAATTTGAGTAATATTTTGATACATGGAAATATAATTCGACAGCACAGGTATGTGTAGACTGAAATTAAATGTGTAATGAGAACATTATTGTAATGGTTTAAAATGACACAAATTTTTAGAGTAAAGCGAATTTATTTTCAATATATAAATATAAAATGCGGCAACATTTATTTTAAAATCTAAAATCTGATGCGTCTATGATATTAATATATACAAAAACGCAGGGAAATAAGAGAACAAAGCTATATGTAATTTAAATTCACATATCTGTTAATTGATTGTAAGAATTACCCAACTATTATCAATGAAACTAAACAGAATATTTCTAAAAAATTAAACTAGGAAAATTATAATATTTACAACAGAAATTCAAAAGTTATGATAGTTCTTGCATTATTGATGCGTTAATGAGTTCATGTTAAAAGTGTTCATTTAACCAAACTAATATAACAAATTAGAATTCACAGAAACGTAGTACGTGTTAGTATAAATTAATAAACGATTATTACAGCGAGATATTTTCAAAATAACGACGTATTAAAATAGTTTGGCAACGATACGTTTGAAATTTTGTGGACGCTAGTATTAGATGCATCTAGAAATTCTGCAATTCTTATTGAAAATGTAGCTTTAGTGAATGACACCATTAATTTTAAATCAATAGCTTATAGCACATCACACGTTATTTTATCGAAACATAGAAAACTAAACCTCTAAACGTTTTTGTATCATTAATTACATTAAAATGTTGGATACTTTGTTTTCTATATTTTAAATAGCAGTTGATGACATGAGTGTATAAATGTGTTTGCTGAGTTTAATGTTAATGTGACCTTCATGCTAAATTTTACGAACCTTTGCTTTTCTCACCTCGCAACAGTAATATCAAAATAATCGTTCTATTAATTATTTTGTGGAAAATGGCTTCTCTAGAATCTATGCCCGGCATAAATAATTTGTAGTTTCATTTTCACTTGACTAGATGCGCTGTTGAGAATAATTGGTAATAATGACACTTGTTTCGTGTTTTCTCTGCCTGATTGAACGGATATGTGGCTTTGATTGTTTGCTGAAAAATTTGTAGTTATATATGTATAAGAATGTTATCGTCTAATTAACAGATATAGTAATATGTACTAAATGTATTAATTTGAGTGATATTTTGATACATGGAAATATAATTCGACAGCACAGGTATGTGTAGACTGAAATTAGATGTATAATGAGAACATTATTGTAGTGGTTTAAAATGACACAAATTTTTTAGAGTAAAGCGAATTTATTTTCAATATATGTATAAATATAAAATGCGGCAATATTTATTTGGAAATCTAAAATCTGATATAAATTTTATAAAGCAGAAACGTGTGCGTCTATGATATTAACAAAAACGCAGGGTAATAAGAGAATAAAGGTATACATGTAATTTAAATTCACATATCTGTTAACTGATTGTAAGAATTACCTAACTATTATTAGTGAAACTACACAGAATATGTATAGAAAAAGAAACTGGGAAAATTATAATATTTACAATACAAATAAACAAAATGTAAAAGTTATGATGGTTCTTGCACTATCCAATTATTGATGCGTTAAGTTTAAATGAGTTCATGTTAAAGTGTTCATTTAACCAAACTAATATAACAAATTAGAATTCAGGGAAACGTAGTATGTGTTACTATAAAGTAATAAACGATTCTTACAGCTAGATATTTTAAAAATAACGACGCATTAAAATAGTTCGGCAAGGATAAGTTTGAAAATTTGTGGACGCTAGTATTAGATGCATCTAGAAATTCTGCAATTCTTATTGAAAATGTAGCTTTAGTGAATGACGCCATTAATTTTAAATCAATAGCTTATAGCACATCACACGTTATTTTATCGAAACATAGAAAACCAAACCTCTAAACGTTTTTGTATCATTAAATACATTAAAATGTTGGATACTTTGTTTTCTATATTTTAAATAGCATTTGATGACATGAGTGTATAAATGTGTTTGCTTAGTTTAATATTAATGTGACCTTCATGCTAAATTTTACGAACCCTTGCTTTTCTCACCTCACAACAGTAATCAAAATAATCGTTCTATTAATTATTTTGTGGAAAATGGCTTCTCTAGAATCTATGCCCGGCATAAATAATTTGTAGTTTCATTTTCACTTAACTAGGTTCGCTGTTGAGAATAATTGGTAATAATGACACATGTTTCGTGTTTTATCTGCCTGATTGTTAACGGATATGTGGCTTTGATTGTTTGCTGGAAATTTTGTAGTTATATATAAGAATGTTTTTGCCTAATTAACAGATATAGTAATGTGTATTAAATGTATTAATTTGAGTGATATTTTGATACATGGAAATATAATTCCAAATTTTTATTGGTTATTGCTGATTGTACAGGTAACAAAATGAAAATAAATAAAATGCGATCTCACAGATTTTTATTTTTATATTTCTATAATGCAGAAACATATACTTTTAAAGGCTTAGATGTATAAATATAAATAAAATGCACTGATATTTATTTGAAAATCGAAATCGAAGCTAATAATTGTAATGATTAACTAACTACTAATACTGAAACTAAATAGTCTACCTGTAAATACTCTGTAACATGTAGAAACATACTTTTAAAGTTTGAATATGTTTTGTATTTCATTGAAGAACTGGGTAATCTATACATGTAAACCAAGAAATATTGAGGTGTGTTAAGTTGAAATGTATTTGTAATTTTTAATGTTAAAGTTCTTGTTTGAGCAAAGTAATATGACAAAAGAGAATTTAGAAAATCGTTGAATAATGACGAGATAGAACAGATTAAAGTAATACGACTGTATATACAGAATATTTTCAAAATCACATTTGACGGCAATTTATGAAAAATATGAAAATAGTCATCTGTTAACAATAAGTTAAGTAATAATTTTATGGGCGCTATTGGCAGATGGGAAGAAAACGCGCAATTTCTGTTGAAAATGCAGTTTTAGCGATGACATGCACTATTAATTTTATGACTATAGCTTTGTGGCACACCATATGTTATTTTATCAAAAATGAGAAAACTAAATCTCTAAACGTTCCTGTATCGTTAAATACATTAAAATGTTGGATATTATGTTTTCTACATTTTGGCGTATGTAAATGTGTTTGCTTAGTTCAATATTAATGTAACTTCTTTGCAAAATTTTACGAGCCTTTGCTTTTCTGGCATGACCAAACACCTTGACACGGCAAAGAAATTAATCGTTCTATTAATTCTTTTGTGGAAAATGGCTTCGCTATCACCTACATCCGGTAAAAATAATTTGCATTTTCACTTAAGCGGTCTTGATAATAATTGGTAATCATTACAGTGGTTTCGTGTTGTCTCTGCCTGATTGTTAATGGATATGTGGCTTTGATGGTTTGCCTAAGCGAGTTAAATTGGTATAAATAGTTATAATTGGTTTGTTAATCATAGTGTGTGGGTTTAATTAAATTAGTATCACCCTTGCAAGTCTTGTTAGTGATATTTGAAAGCGATGAGCAACTTGGGACGAAAAAAGTTATAATTTACTATACTTTCCAATATTACACTCATATTTACGAATATAAAATATTGTTTAAACTAAACTGATTTTGCAAGTAAATAAATATGTCACAATATGTTAACATTACAAAGAACATTGAAAACTAGATAAAAATAAAATAGTAAAATAAAACTACAATAAAAACAAATGAAAACTAAAGGATATTATTTATACACAAACTAAAAATAATAAATTTAGCTACCTATGTTCTCGGCGTAACAGTTTTCTATTATCAGATCCCATCCATTTTAAATTTTTTTTATTTCCACCCAAAGTTTATTACTATGTGTAGATTATTAGAAAAATACAATTTTTAGATACTTGTCTAGTTTTATACTTCAAATATGCTCATTTTTGTTCATTTCAATATAAAGTCAGTATATTCTTGTGATTCTTGTGCTTTTCTCCTTTTATCCGAATTGAATGCATTCGCTTTAATTATATCAATGTTAGGATTTTACATAATTCTTGTTACATATGTAAGTTCAAGCACGTGATTTCTTTAATAGAGAATGTAAAATTTGTTGTAATACTAAAATGGCTTTTTGCACCATTAGGTACTAATAAGAGCTATATTCTTGATAATTAGTCTTGAGAGTCTGTACAAATAGCATGGCATATGAAAATAGGGTGGAAATTTGCTTTGCTCACAGCCCCTTCCACGTTAGCCAGTTTGCACAAACTTAGATTGTATGTTTTTCGTCAATGTCGACGCTTTTAATTTTTTTAAATAATTATATTTTACATGTAACACTTCTTTTTAATATCTCAATTAAATTTGCTTAATTTCCAAATATCCATGTTCTTCTTTTCTAATTTTTAATCCACAAGACGTACGAAAAACGGTTTTCCTCATTTTTTTTTTTAATTATTTTGTGATTGACCTAGGTTGCACTGGGACCACCGTAATTTTACTCAACAAGCACACATATGTGCCAAACCAACAGCAAGACAATATTCTTCATCAAATTATTATTTAAGACAACCTCTTAATATTAAGAAAACCAATCACAATGAAGCAACATTTATGTAGTTCGAAATGTGGCGGGTTTAGCTTAGGTTCGGCCGGTTTTTCAATGTCCTTAGTGTTGCCGAAGTCTATTCCAAATGCTCCCGTTTTCTGTACGTCTGTTTTCTTAGTGTATATAAGTATTTTCACTATATTTTTAATGTGTTTTTACTTGTCACTGTTTTTACCTTTAAGATGTTATTTTGTATATTGGTGTTCTTTAAATCACTTTTTAACATTAATCCACCCAATTTTACGGTGGGATTATTTTTTATTAATTAAATTAACAATGTTTATTAAATGTTTTTTAATAATATTACTCTATTTTCATAACGGGTGTTGCACTGGAAGGGTGTTTAGTAATTAAAATAAACTGAATTATTCTTAAAATATTGCATGAGATGGGATTTGCATATTTCTACAGTTTTGTT
Source organism: Anoplophora glabripennis (assembly GCF_000390285.2). Classification (NCBI taxonomy): domain Eukaryota; kingdom Metazoa; phylum Arthropoda; class Insecta; order Coleoptera; family Cerambycidae; genus Anoplophora; species Anoplophora glabripennis. Next base: position 1,959,025 of record NW_019416350.1, on the reverse strand, counting down.
CCATAAATATTACTACATTTCTTACATTTTCTGTAACTATTTGCACATATTATGTCATTATGTCTATTTAAATTTTGTATAATGTTGTTTACAATCAAATTATACATATTTTCATATTGTATCATTTGTTATGGTATTTTATATTTGTATTGTTCCTTCAATTTAAATATTTAAATTAATGTTTTAAAATATTAAAGTTGTAATATAATTTTCAGTCGTATCAAGTAACATAGCTCAAATTCTTCGAATATTTATAATCTTATGAAACATATTACCTTGGAAAGTATTTTAATATATTATTTTAATTAATCGTACTAATATAATTTGATCCTAAAAATAGAAAGGACTACAGTTTTTGTGTTATGTTTATTTAGTAAAAAATATATTGATTTACATAAAATGGAATTATGAGAGTTTGGAGTGAGGAAAACTATTATGAAAGCAGGGTGAAAATTTTAGAAAAATTAATGTCTTACCTAAAGAGAGGCGTTTGCGGTAGAAAAATTGAGAAGTACGTATAAACGATAATTAGTATATTGACTGTAAAGTGAGATTGAAAATTATAAAAGATGTGAAATTATTATTAATAGCTATTATTATTATTTTTAGTGTTTAAATTAGAACGTAAAAATATGTGACGGAAATAATATACATATTATGGTTATATTTATACATAGAAAAGCGTAATTATAAGTAAATATTTTAATAATTGTAATATACAAAAGAGGAGGAGGGAGGAAAAATAAACGATGCAGTATAATGCTAAAAATTTCATGAAAATTAGTATTGAGTAGCAAAAACCGCAAAAATGCAAAAAAGTTATAAAAATTTAATATACGCTTCAAGTTCTTCATATCATAAATAACGTCTGAATTATGTGATACAAAAATTATGGGGTGCGATTTACATTGAAATTTACAGATGGCCTTTTTATGTTAGAAATATATGGTTAATTAAGGTTTGTGTTTTAATTAGAATATAATAGAACGGAAAAAATGTGTATTATATGATCTTAAGATAATCGTTATATAAGTAAAATATAAATGATAGATGAAAGAGGAGGAGGGAGGGCCAACAATAAAACATTCAATATTTCATAAAAATTAATGTTAAACACAAAAACAAGAGAAATGCAAAAAGTCTTGTAATGCAATAGAAACTATAACAGGTTTTTCATATGTAAGAAGTATTTTTTAATTTCTGAATTAGAAAACTAATAAAAAACGGATATATTGACGAAAATATTATGTTTATAAATATTGAAAAGCGTCGTAGTAAGTAAAATATAAGAAGTAATTTATAGATGATGGTAGATGAAATAGGAAGAGAAAGGAACAAAAATAACGACAATATTAATAAATAATGAATAATAAAAACAGCGAAAAACGGTTTTGGCGTGTTTTGTTATACCTTACAAATTATGATTAATTAAATTCTTTCTATTTGAATTAGAAAATAGCGTACCGATAAAAGTATGATACAAAAATGATTCATTGCATTTAAGAGAACATTTATATTTATACAAATTGCAAATGGTATAGGAAAAATACAAGTACTTCTTTTAATAATCATTATAGATGAAAGATGTGGAGGGAGGGCCAATAATAAACATGTGGTACTTTATAAAAATTGGTATTAAATACTAAAAATGACAGAAATGCAAAATGTCTTAAAAATACAATAGAAGTTACAACAGTTTTTCATAATATGTTAAAAGTATTTTGTATATTAAATTCTTAATTCTGAATTAGAAAACATTACAGCAGTAAAAATATGTGATATGGTAGATGAAAAACAGAATAAATCTTAAATAGAATATACAATATAATAGAAAATTTATCAGCTTTTTTACTTGTATTAAAAGTATCTTATACAAATTATTATATAAATATTATATATTGCGTTTAAGATAATCGTTATGTTTATACAAATTGAAAAAAGCAATTATAAGTAAAATGTAAGTAATTATTTTAATTATTATAACAGATGAAAGAGGAGGAGGGAGGGCCAAAAATAAAACGTCCAGTATTTCATAAAGATTAACATTAAATAAAACGGCAGAAGCGCAAAAAAGTCAAAAATAAGTAAAACAACAGGTTTTCAATATGTTACAATTAGGTATTTGATATATTAATCAAATAAATATGTTTAAATATATCTGTATTAGTTATTTTGAAGTTTAATTCATATTATGAACGATATATAAAATGTATATTATTATTACGAAATAAAAAACGGTACAAATCGTGACTATTGATGAACATTCTATGTATTGTAAAAATGTACAAGTTAACAGTAGGTACATATATCACAAAACATTCTATTATAAAATATAAACTTAAAAAATTAAGATGAGAAATGAAAACATTGGAAGCATATTAATTGATTACTATTAGATAAAAAATGTTAGAAAAATGGTTAGTAGGTCAATATATTAGAAGTTAGTGTAAAATATTAAACAAACTGTTCTAATATTGAACATAATCCTATTATATTCGGTAATTATTAATTAATTTTTTTTATATTTGTTATTACATGCGCCTGAATTTGTACGGAATAAGTTGAGTTGCAAAGAGGTTATTAATGTAAGTAGATAGAAATTAATATTTTTTATTTAGATCAAACATCAACATATGTATAAGGAAATTAATTATTTAAATAATTATAGACGACAAGAAAGTACTATAAATAAAACAATAATAAATATTTAGAAGGGGAAAAGCAGGTTCTAGGTAGTATACAGTTTAAAAACTATTGTAAGAAACGTCTAAATAGAATTAGAATACTTTTGAAAATACAATTATAACGTTTAAGTGGAGGAAGGTGGGCCAATAATTGCATAAGTATCTGATAAGCGTAATATAAGACGTAATATAAGAAATAAGGTCGTACTTTACAAATTTAAAATTTAATAACGTTAAATAAAAATGGCGTGTATTTTGGAGCATGTAATTAATTATATTACAATATTAATATAAGAATTATATTCAGTAGTTTCATATTACGTAGATAGTATAAAATTAGTTTTTATACTATCTACTAAATTTAGTTTTTAGGTATTATTCATTATGAAAATATATATTAACTAAGTACAATGGTATATGCAACTCGTAATAATTACAAAGTCTGAAAGTTGCGGAAATAATTAATTTGAAAGTATATTTTTATACTCGTACTATCGTTTCAAGTAGCTGATTATAAAATGATTCGAATAAAATTTATTTTTAATTTAGGCACGAATACATGAAAGAGGAGGTGGGTGGGCCAATTAAAAAATATTAATATTTTATAGAAGAGAACGAAAATAATAGAAATGAAAATGTTCATCAATAGGTTGTAAATATTAAGTGCATATCACTAATTATTATTTTAGATAATTATTTTTGTAGTACTTATTTGAAATTTAAGTCGACAAAATTGTAAGACGTACAAATTAGAAAATGATATTTCCCAGAAAGTTATAAGATAAATATTTATAATGAAATATAATACAAATGAGGTTACAAAATCAGAATATGTATACCTACATAAATAGTTACAACAAATTTGGAATATTAAAGAATATTGCAAACAAGTGAATGAGATGAAAGTGGAGGAGGGTGGGCCAATAATAAAAAGTATTTAAAAATAAATAAGAAATGATTATAAAATACTGAAAGCATAGATATTAGATAGTAAACTATAACACATAAACTTATGTATTGTAAACATAATATATTGATATGTAGAAATAATTGAAAGAATTACTGTAATTAAGGGATATCTAGGAACAGAATAAATTTGAATTAAAAGAGCGATAAAAAACGTGAAAAGAATAGTACAACGTAAAATTTTTGGATGAATCTGTAAATAATGGTAATAAATATCCCGAAATTATTTGAATACAACGTAAAAGTTAAGCAGAACGTGAAAAACATATTGGTAATTTTTAAAAATTGTTCATGAATTATACAAATGAAAATATTCATCAATAGGTTGTAAATATTAAGTGCATTTAACTAATTATTATTTTAAATAATTATTTTTGTATTACCTACATATTTGAAATTTAAGTCGACAAAATTGTAAGAGGTACAAATTAGAAAATGAAATTACCGAGAAAGTTATAACATAAATATTTATAATGAAATATAATACAAATGAGGTTACAAAATCAGAATATGTATACATACAGTTACAACAAATATTGGAATATTAAAGAATAGCGCAAACAATTGAATGAGATGAAAGTGGAGGAGGGTGGGCCAATAATAAAAAGTATTTAAAAAGAAATAAGAAATAATTATAAAATACTGAAGGCATAGATAGTAGATAGTAAACTATAATAGATAAACTGATGTATTGTAAACATGATAGGTATATTGATATGTAGAAAAAAATGGTAGAATTACTCTAATTAAAGGATATCTAGGGACAGAATAAATTTTAATTAAAAGAGATAAAAAACGTGAAAAGAATAATACAATGTTAAATTTTCGGAAGAATATGTAAATAATGGTAATAAATATCCCGCAATTATTTGAATACAACATAAATGTGAGACAGAATGTGAACATATTGGTAATGTTTAAAAATTGTTCATGAAGTGTATGGTCAAACTTTTCCAGAATGAATGACTTTAGACAGTCATTGATGAAACGATTGGAATACTATTCCAATCGTTGAATATGCGAGAATGATTAGAAGTATCCCAGTAAGCATGTTTTAAATAGAGATTCTAAAGGTAGAGTGAACCCTAACAATTATACCTCTGTATAAAGTTAGAATGAAGATATGCAACAACAGCATGATCTTACTGATTGCAAATAAGTGTAGGGCGATAAATATATCTCACTTGATAACATTTACTGTTGCAAAGCTATAATTGTTATGGGTTAAAGAATGCAAAAAGATTAAGTTTATAGCGTGTAGTGCAATGCATTGTAATATCGTTGTGATAGAATATAGAATTATTGAAATGTGCACATATGTGATATGGGTTGAAGCGTTGAAAATAATTTTTAAAATTTGTTGACTGCTTTTTTATGAATGTAAGTCATTGATTGGTATGTTTTAAATACACCTGATACATGCTTGATTCGATAGTGCATTAGAAGAATAATTAATTATATAGAAGTATACAATCTACATAAGTCTTGTTTAAAAAGTTGATATACTTACATTATAAAAAATCGAAAATATCAGAAGGGCTTTTATGAAGAAGTAATATTTTAACAATGTATTATGAAACAGTTAATGAACATGAAAATATTTGTGAAAGATTCAAATACTTGTTATTACGTGCCCTGTATTTTAACGCATTTTTGCAAAATAAGTAATTTTAACTGTAAGTGTATAAAATATTTGCACAGTAGACAATTAATTTATGCACGGTAAAATATTAGCACTAATGCTTTTATTTTAATTGCTCAGTTTACAGTATTTAAATAACAGGTGCCAAGTTTGCATATTAGTTTTATTTGCAATTAGATATTTTAAACAATATACAAAATATATAAGAATATATTGTATAAATAATTTAACTAAACTATACCTAACCTGACTTAACCTAACCTAGTCTAATATTAGTTAGTTTGGTAAAAGACCAATCCAATATATGTATATTACTAAAAGTCTATTATTGTTTCTTTGTACTTGACAATATCGATTTTAAATGTAAAGTATTAATTTCTTTATAATAATCTTTTAAATGCATATCAAAAATAATAATGTTATTTTTTGATTTCCTACGTAGCAGACTAGTTTCGATTTGCAAAGGAAAAGTTTGAAATGTGAAAACCGTACTAGGCAATGACCAGCCAACGTAATAGTCTTTTTGATTTTTAATTGTTTAATTCCTTGTCTAATTAAATTAAAATTTAACGACAATAAAAAAACCTTTTGCACGTCCTTGATAATTTGTAATAATTATTAAATATATATAATTTATGAATACAAAGCAAACCGTTTTCAATATAAAAAATATAATTAATTCCGTTGACAAAATATTGTTAGTCAAGAAGAGAAGACCTTGTAAGGTATAATTGAAAATTGAGTGAAATATATTTGAACCTCAAATTTGGAAATAAAAATAAATTAACTGAAGTTTGTTATGAGCAAAGTTTAATTAAGTGTGCGAGTGTGATCAAGATTTTGTATGGTAAAAATAAAAATGCAACAATAATAATAATATAAAAATAATGTCTAAAGAATTCTGAATGAAATTACAATAGTATGGTGGCAGAAGGTATTTCTTACAAAAACGGTCGGCATTAATTTAGTAAAACTGAAGGATATTTGATGTGATATCTGCAAAAGATAGGATTTGTATGTACGTATGGGTTTCTTGATCAAAGCATATTTGTACTACCCACAAAATATATAGCAATTTAAAAAAGTTGTGATTAGTAAACCGTATGAACGATAAATGTTAAGATTGTGTGAAAAGTAATTATTAAAACGATAAAAAATTATTAAAAGGTACTAGATGTATAGGATTCTACGCATGGGTTCCATGGAATAAAGGTTTAGAACATTTATATCTGACCATTATAAATGATACGAATTAGTAAGATCATTGAAAGTTTGTCGTGTGTTGTTGAAATGTTGAAAATTATTGTCATAAAGAATATGTGAATATTTATTTATTGCTACATAAAGAACTGTAATAAGTTATATGCAAATCATGTGGAGAAAATATAAGCAGGTAAGGGAAGTATGGAAAAAGTATAAAGTTTGCAAGGTATAATTCAAATATGAAACACGCTTGAACTACTTAATCGAAAATAAAAATGAATGTTCTAACTGATTGTTTTCAATTGAAGGTTTATTATGACACGAGGTTTAAAAGAGAAAACATATCTAACTATTCGGCAATTAAGAATGGATAAATATCAAGCATTGTATGATATCTGCAAAAAGCAGGATTTGTATGTAGGTAGGCGGTTTTTGATTATAGTAAGTTGGTATTGTGAGCGAAAATATATAGCAATTAAAAGAAACATACGAGCGGTAGAATTTAAGAAAGATAATGTGAAAAGTAACAATATTCGTTAAAACAATAAAAAGTTATTTTTAATTGTATCCGAACATGGGTTCAATACTGAAACATTATAGCCACATGGAATTATTTGCGATGTTGGAAAACTAATAACTGAAACAGTAGAGTGATACATATGTTGAATTTTTATAGTATACCTAATGTGAAAAATCGATCCGTCATTTTCATAACCCGCTTGTTGTGCGTGTATTGCTGAAACGTTGAAAATATGTATGATGTATGATAACTTGTGGAATATGCAAATCGTGAAGATAAAATATTATTATACCAGTATGTATGACAAATATGGACAATATAGACTTTGTAAGGTACAATTTGAACGTGAAACACATTTGAACTACTTATTTGAAAATAAAAATGAATAGCTTAACTGATTATTATTGAATTAAAGGTTTATTATGATATACAGTTTGTGTGATATCTGCAAAAAGCAGTATTTGTACGTAGGTATGCGGTTTTGATTATAGTAGGTTGGCTTGTTTGTTGTACGCAAACATATAGCAATTTAAAAAAACATATGAACGATGGAAGTAAGGAAAGATAGTGGAAAAGTAACGGTATTGGTAAAACAATAAAAGGTTATTGAAAATAATTAGTTGTATCGGAACATTGTATGCTTGAGTTCAATGCTGAAAGATTATAGTCGCATAAAATATGGTTTATTTACGAGGTTGTAAAACTAACGACTGACAGATTTAGAACATTTATATTTGAAAATCATATATGATATGAAATGGTAAAGTGATACAAATATGCTTAATTGGTACAATATAGTGTTAAAAATTGGTAGTCATAAGATATAGCATAACATGCTTGCTGTGTGTCCTGTTGAAGTGTTGAGGAATATGTGAGACGGAAAACGTTGTCTGCTAAATAGAGAACTGTAATAAGGTAATGACACGAACACTTGGTAGTTGTGAAATATGCAAAACATGAGGGATGTAAAATGTGAAATATGCAAAACGTGAGCCGTATAAAATGGTGTTTGGTTACTGGTATGAAGACTTATCAATATGATCCACATAGTCAAATAATAAAGTAGAATATTTGAAAAGAAATAGTGTTTATTTGTTGAAATTGGGATAATAAATTTTGTATGCATAGGTTAGTGTGATTAATTTGTATAGCAGAAAATTTAATGATAGAGAAAATTGGAAAATTTGTATCTGACAATCAAGAATGATATGCAGTAGCGTGATACAAATGTGTGGAAAATTGGTTGATCCATATTGATAATATGCCTTTTATGTGTATTGTTGAAAGAATATGTGAATATCTATTTACTGCTTAATAAAGAACTGCAAAAAGTTAATGATACGAAATCTTGGAAATTGTGGAATTTACAAATCGTGAGCGATGTAAAATGGTGCTTGATTATAGGTGTAGTATGAGAGAAATTGAAAAGCTACATGAAAAAAAAGAACATTGTCATGAAAATTCACACAATTGTTTCTAAATCATGACGAGAATAAATTGTGTGAAAATTCGATATTTGCAATGTGATTATTTTTACAATTGTGAAATTATTGCCAAGAAATTATACATTTTCTCAAATATTCAGAAATATTGTATAAATGTTTGATACAAATGTGTTAATTTTTATGACAACGTTTTTTGTGTGTAGGTGAATTTTGAAAATAACGTTCAAGATCTGGATATTCACTATTATATTATCATAAATAACTATAAAAAGATATGCAAGACTGAATATAGCAATATTTTTTAAGTACAAAAGTATTAGTATTAGATAATTCTTAATTAGGATAATTGATCTTAAATTATACCTAAACCTACATAAATATATACAGTACCGGCATTAAGGCCTCAAACGAAAAGTTCAAATTGTAAAAATTTATTAGTATTTTAAAAATATAAATCAAAACAATATGGGAAAAGTGTAAAAGCAAAAGGAAATACAAAGAAATTATTAAATATTTAAAATTTTAAAAATATGTTTGAAAGATCAAGCGATGGTTAAAACAGAAACAAATTAAAAAAAAAGACAAACCTATATTAGTTAAATTATCGCAAATATATAGAAATTATTTTACAAAATAATTACAATTAGGATAAGTTTGAAAAAATGTATATGTATACACATAAGAATAGTTGATACATAACCCGAGTATGCATAAAGGTTATTCTATGATTAGGAAATATTAAAAATTGAAATCAAGATGAAAAAATAAATTATATCAATTTGATAATCAAAATACACAAAAATTAAGGTTATAAGTCAGTTTTCGTTTAACATAAAGTAGTAAGTAATCAACTCGGTTTGAAAAGAACGACAATAATGTCTTTATTAATTAAGTGCAGTGGAGGAGGGTGGGCCAATTAAATAAAGAACAAATTGATATCTAAATTAGTTCACAATTAAGGTCTTTAAAAATAATTTTCAAATACCGGTTTATTTAATCTTACATTTAGAAAAACTAATAAAATTAAAATTTTAATTAACCAGACAAACGCAAAAATAAAAAAATTGAAAAAATATTTACCAATACTGAAGTACAAAACAGAATTCTGATGAAAAGTGAAAAAAAAATCGAATAATAATGATAATCAATAAATATAAGAATGTAAAATAGAAAGCTTTAACTCTATATTACATTTCTTAATATGTAACAAAATAAATATTTACATATCTTAGAAAAATTAAGAACATTTAATATTAGAATACACAATGATTAAATTATTTTTTAATGTGACAATTTATTTTAAATGTCCAGGTCAAATAAGCAGAAGAACTAAAGATAAAATCATTTTAAATTGACAAATTTGTACTACTTAATAAATCTTAAAAAAATGTAGATCGTATATAGTAAAAGAAATTAACTTTTAATATCACAATTTTCGCTTAAATAAATAGTTAAAATATTTTTATACTGACAAAATATTGAAACAATTTGATAATAAGGTGTATCATTAAACACATTTTTAATATTCCCAATTTTAATATGGGATTTATATTCATGAAAATTATAAAATTTTTTAAATATAACGTAGACAGGTACCCAATGAATAAAATAAATACTTTTTATATCTAAATGTATGTTTTAAATGCTTAAATCAAATAATTTTTTAGAAAGTGGAGGAGGGCGGGCCAAATATAAAATATTTTTATATTGACAGAATAATGAAACCATTTAAAAAATAAAAATTTTTGTATACAAACAAAAACAAATAAAATATTTTAGTATTTCTTTACAAAACAGTGTCGAAAAAAGGGCTAAAGATTTATAATAATTTAAATTTTAAGAAAAAGCAATGTAAAGTATAAAATTTTAGAATGTCATGAATGAACAAAAAATACTATTATAGAAGGAAGTGGAGAAGGGGGGGACCAAATACGAGTATAAAGTACCTGTATATTGACAAAATAACGAATTAATTTAAAAAACATATTTATATAGTTTTTTGTAAATCTGAATAAAAAACTACTAATTTTTACAAAAAAAATTAGGGGAGGAAAAAAGACAAACAGAAAGAATTTAAATTTTAACATAAAAACTTAATATATCAAATTTTTAAAAACATAGAATGTATATAATGAATATGAAAATTAATATTAAAAAGGCGTGTGCTTTTAATGCTGAAACCAAATAATTTTTAGCCGAAAGTGTAGGAGGAGGACCAAAAATAAAATATTGACAAAATGACTAAATGATTCCAAAAATTTTTGATATAATTTTTTGTATATGTGTATAATCAAAAAATTAATATATTTTTTTACAAAACAGTTACTGGAAAAAAATAAAGTTTTATTATAAATTAAATAAAAAGAAAAAACTAATGATATATAAATAGTTAAATAAACTTAGAAAAAACTAACAAAGAATGTTTTATGAAGCTACCTATAATAGTATAGTTATATTATTAAGTATTAAATTTTCATACAATTTCTTTTATCTCATATCCAATAAAAATAATGAAGGGTAGAAACGAGAATTCAATACAAATAATCAGAATTTATTAATACAATTAAAACAAATTAATTATTTACATACGGATATAGATATGTAGTAAATCTTTTCTAGAATCAATCAACTACTAATTTATTTTTCCAACAAATAATTAAAAAATAATAAGGAAAAATGCAGAATAATGTGGAGGTAGGAGGCCCAAATTAAATTTATATGTTTTAATCATACTTAGTTAGATACAAAATGCTGTTTAGTTGTTGTCAGTGTTTCGTTAAAAATATGCAAAATATAAATTAAAATAATAAGTATTTTAGATACGTACGAGTTAGATACAAAAACAAAAAAACTAAACATAAATATGCTACTAGTCTACTCTGTAAATATGACTTACTTTGTACTCTTATAATAGTTATTCACTAAACTATTCTAATGTTTGGTTTTGTGGTAAATAAATTGACCTTAAAGTGGACTGTATATTTGTTGACAAATGTTACAATATGACATGTATCAGAAGCCTACTTTTCTATGTCATTACAACTACAACTAGACTTAAGCTAAGGAAACTAAGGAGCGTGCTCCGTCCAGTTTTTATAGACTTGATTTATATGCATTTGATAACACTTTCTTTCAATAATTGAAGCGATAAATATCCAAGCATTATTTCCAATTATTTCTACACTAAAGGTTTGTTAACGATTTACATTTTTAATATGCAAATATGTATATAAATCGCAATTATAGTACCTAAAGATAGCAACTAGTCAAGAAAAATTGATACAAAATTTTTAATTCCATTCCATTCCATTTTAAATTTTGAATAGGTACATACAAACAGTTATCGCCAAAAATCAATAATGAATATGCTGATACAAAACTGTATAACTATTATAGCCGAGAGCATTTTTTAACAAAAAAAAAAAATGTGGAGGGAGGAGGCCAAATTTAAATAATACATTTTTTCACTCTTGGTAGATAAAATTGTCACCAAAAATCAATAATGATTATGCTGATACAAATATGCATAGCTACTGAATACCAGAGTACACCAGAGTACTTTTTAATAAAAAATAATAATACGGAGGTAGGAGGAGAAATTTAAATAATATATTTTTTTTTCATTTAAGGTGTAGATAATTTTTTTTAACTATTAATTTTTGCAGATAAACTTGTAAATATTATATATTTAATCAATTACACACTATGTACAATATTTTCTGAACATATTGTAAATAAAAATTTAATATACCAACTTTAATAAAATAATAATTAATCAATATGTTCTTTTATTTCCTAACTCCCATATCCTGTTACTATCAATTGAAATTAAAAAATTTAAACGCAATCCGTACCTTCATTTTGTGATTTACTCGAAAGTTTTCATTTATAAAATTACCTTTTAAGAATTTGAGGGTAAATTTAAAGTCTCAAGTTTTTTACAGATGTAGTTATAATATATTGATGCAAGTATAATTTATCATAAATGTGCCAAAAACAGTTTTTAACAGTTCACAATGATGAAGAAATCTTTTAACTTTCAAATTAAAACCTTAAAGTATTGTGTTACAGACCAAGAAAAATTTGCTCAAGGTAAGTTCAGAACGTTCTATCCATGTTCAGATGATACTGGATGACGAAGAGAACATAGGAAAATATTTCTCCCAACACCTAAAAAAATAATTAATTTTTCTAAATTATTAATTTTACAACTTTTAGTTTCGTTGTTTCTTACTAACGAAGTAATTATCCATGAACAGAATAACTAATGTAAATTTTTCGAAAATTAAGCAAGTAATAATTTGTATGCAAGTTAAAGAACAATTTTATCAATGATTTAATAACCACAGAAAGGAAAATTAATAATTCCAGTATTTTCTTTTCAATCCTGACAAAAAGTGTTTAATTTCTTTTCTTTGCATTATTTTATATATGAGAGGTATAGATGCAAAACTCACAATATCCACTTTTTCAAATTTTTCAGGAAGAAGGAATAACTGATTTCTCACTTTTTAAGTGATTTAAGTATCTGATTTTTTTTTTTTTTTTGGTATTATATTAGAACCTTAACATTGCTTCTTAATTGGTGAAATGACGGCACAACAATATTTGACTCCAAGAAAGTGAATTCAAGTTTGGATAATGTGAGTTTTGATACAACGTTTTGGATAATAGTAATTTTGCTCCAAATTATTCTACATAATATTATTTTTTACACCAAAATTCATAAAATTAAAGGAACTTTGAAACAAACTCAATATTAATAAACTTTTATGTAATATGGTAGTTCATAATCAAAATAAATAGCTGCACAAAATACTTAGAATACGGTTTTATTATCAGTGATGAAGTGATATTTCTATAATGAATCTAAAATTGAAAAGTACAAAAAATGTTGACAGTAAAAAGTTCTAACATCCAATATTTAAATATGAAACTTCAGAACTAAACTTATCTTACTTATAATCAGAAACTTATAGAAAAACACGGAACCAACCATCTAGGAAAGCAAAACAATACGAGAAGCAAAACTCGCATTCTCCTTAGGCAGTCGGCTATATTGGTTTATCGCTTTAAGCTTTTTCATTGGTGGATATGGATAATGTGAGTTTTGGCACCTTCAGATCGTAGGAGAATGTGACTTTTGAAACAATCGCAGATTTCACAATTTAATGTGAGTTTGTACCACTTCTAAATTTTAAAATGGTGTAGTTCAACACGATTTTGCATCTATACCCCTCATATCTTGAAAAATTCTAATATTGAATAAGCTATTAATCTGTTTCGAGCTTAAGATTTCTGATACTGATAAAAAAATTTTGGACTATAGGTGAGAGTAGGTTTCTTCGTTCAGTCTTTATATGTATATGTGTAAGTTACTCACCATTAAAAAACTAGACCAATCCAGTTGATATATGCCATCGGCAGATATTTTTATTTCCCTATGAATGACTTCCAGTGCAAACAACCGCAGATCCCGAATTAAAAATTTACTAATCTGCATACTGTCTTTGATGTAGAAAAATAAATTTTGAACATAGCTTCCAGTTCTGAAACTCTAAAAAAAAACGTAAATGATGAATGCAAACATAGCTGTCAGTACTTTGAGGTAAGTAAAAATGTTATTTTTCATTATAGAAAGTTATTTCAGTAGCAATATAACGTACTTGTTTAAAGTAATCCACTTAAACGTAATATTCAATAAATTAATTTGTTTTTTGCGCCATCTACAGCAAAATTATGGCACTAAAGGTAAATCTACTGAACCAAAATTGGTCGTACAGCTACAGTCGATATGTTCTCAACATACATCATTAAGAATGGGACACACCTTAGTGGGAAATTCCTGAGGTAAATACAAAGTCGAGTCAAACACCTTAATCAATAGTTGCACGATTACAATATACAAAAATTCACATTTTGTCAATACTTGAAATATCAATTTAAAAAGGTTTTTGTTTTCTTTAGGAGACTTCACAAATATTAGTATGTATTCATTTTCTGCTAGTACAAAGTTTAATTTGGTTCAAAGTAAATAACTAGTTGTAAGTCAAAAAATCCGTTCGTTTCTGCGATCAGATGAATTTTCCGTCGTAATCATAATGATTTCTGTTATGATAACTTGAAGTTTGTAGTTTGTGCTTAAAAAGTGCATTTTTTACACTAATTTTTCTAACGTTAATAGGTATACCGTGAAAAGATTGTCTTTGAATGAAAACATTTTCAATATGACTTAATACTACTAATTTAACATAGATGTAACAAAATCCGGGACGCGTAGTAATTTATTTGTAGGTTCTCGGAACGGATGGGCCAAAAAGTAAATTATTTCAGTCAACTCTAATTTATCGGAAAGTTAATGGGTTTCAAGTAGGCTTAACGTCGCCAAGACCGTCCTTCGGGGAAGGCTTCACGAAATTTAGCAATATTTTTTTAACAAGTTCACTTATAGAGTCGGGGCCATGTGTTGAGCAGGTATAAAGAGGAGAATCGATATTTCAAATAACGCGCGAAATGCATTCCAGAGAACGTAGGAATTCCAAGAATAAGTTGTTAGAATGTTGGAAGGAAAAGAAAGTAATAAGTAAAATAGCTGTTTTTTTGGCGGATTTTCGAAGCTATAAGGATATATTAAATGAGATCGACTAATCCGTCCCGTACCGCTACACGGAGTCACTAGAGGAAGGCTAGGGTTATTTGTAAGTTTTGTCTCAAAATTATTTAGATCACTATTAACATGGCATAGTTATGCCAAAGCGTCCCGATATCCAGGGTTCTCGCCAGTAAGATAAGAACAGAAACGTCTGGACCCAAGAAATGGGCGTGTCGAAGAGAAGTGTCGAATTCAGGAGATCTACGAAAAAAGTCGGTTCTTCCTTGGATTTCACATTGACCAGTTTACTTAGTTTTAATTAGGTTTAATTTAATAATAGATAGTCATTCCAAATTTTGCTATGGAGCGCGCATTCCCTCAATCTCGGTACGCTGTCGCGTGTCAATAAATTAATTAATAATGTTGTTCGAGCCGTTGTGTTGTTATTTTATTTGATTGTTTTGTTTATTGTTCTTAAAACCCTTCCTGGAAGTTTTGGTGTTTCCTTTTGCTTCTCCCAACTTCAGTGTCACCCTGTATAGCCAGCCACTGGATTACATTCTACGTAAGCAATAGAGGGTAAGTTCCTGAAATTCATTCTCTGAACATACAATATTTCTAAGTTTCCACGTATTAATTAAAGTATAATGATAAATTATAAAGCCCCTTTCGAGAATTAAATAAACTCTTTTGAAATCCAGACTCGTTATGATACTGGTCATAACGGTAGATAGATAATTAAAGAAATAACCCCTCAGGTTACATAGGGCAAGATAAAAAACTCGGTTATCTTTCGAAAAAAATTGATTTTCTTTCCAAATAGTAATGGTACTAGTAATTGACAATTTAATTTACCAAAATTTACCTACATAACTTTTAAACCTACGAAAATTTGAAAAGTGTTGGCATATGATTTTAAAATGAATTTGACGTCAAATTTAGTTGAGTAAGGGAATTTACCACGGACACACAAGTAAAAAAAATAATATATTCTTTTGATAAAATCCTATTATTATGTTTTCGAACTCTCTGAAGCCGAATAAGTTTAACACCTGCAGCTACCATTTTCTCTCAAAAAATAGGTCATTTGAGAATATGCTTAGGTATTGCAACATCATGGAAGAAAGAAGCTGGTCCGCATAATAATTCTTCCTATCTCTACTGTTCCATAAACATTGAAAAAAGGTAAATGGTAATTGCTGTCCCAAGATAATAGTAATGATTTTGAAATCTCCACAAATTTTAGTTTAGTTTAACATTGTTTTTTTTTAGGAAAAACACACTGCCATTATGCGGTAGAACTGCTTCGGTTTGAGGAGCCAATGAATAACCTCCACTCGTTGTCTTTATAAACGTTGTGTTTTAACTTGTTTATTAAGGCTTTAGCGTCGGGACAATACAACAATTTACCCTCTTCTTTGAATCAAAATATGTCCCAAAACTTATTTCAGGTGGTTGATATACAAATTTGATGCCTTCAGATAGAAGATTTTTTTCAGTTCTCTAAATACCTATTCAGCTTCATCATTTGATGATTTAATGATTAAACGTTAGAGGATATTTCTCTCCATCCCACGGTCAATATCCATCTTCACTATTATCGTCTTCCTCTTAGTATTCCTTCTCGTCTTCATCTTTCTCTTCATCTTTTCTCAAATGTTTTCTTCGTTTTCAACTCGATTTTCAGTAGTTCCTCATGGCAATCTACTTCCATAGACTCGTTTCCATTGTATCAACTGTGTAAATCACATACTCTCTGGTATATTCAAGAAACACCCTTTTTTATATATTGAGTGAGTATTTTCTCGAAAATGGTGCCAAACTGACAAATTTTTGAGGATTTGGGGGGCATTTTTTCAATTCAGATTCATATTTCTGTGGTGTGTTTTATGTTTTTTATGTTTATATTTAGCATGTAAAAATGTGGAGATAGGGTTATGGTATCCTCTCACGAGGTTCTCTCTTTAGGATTTTCTCGAAAATTGTGGGTGTTTATGCAAATCCGATAACATGGCGTACTTAAGTAGTTCAGTTATTGACATAGTACGAACTAATAAATTAACATGTAATACTGAGGCAAGAGAAGGTTCAATACAATATTTTTCTTCACATATATAGTGCTAAAAAATAAATAGCAGTATTTTTATTTTAACAATCATTATGTACAGTATCTGTGCATAAATAAAATACAGAAAAATACTATGACATTAATAAATTGTCATATATCAACCAGCATGTAGTTGACAGAAATTACCTATCTCTGATCTCTGGTTACAATGGTCTTCTTTAATCAATTGTGATGCATAACCCTTCATATAGGATGACCATAATAATTTGGTTGTTAATTATTGTTATTATAAGAGAATCAATTTAAATTCATTAAAGCAATACTTTCTTGATAATCTTATTGCATTCAACTTCTTCTTTCTATTAGTTGGTCCTAATAAATCCCATAGCACAGCTTGATTGCTGACACTTCTCTCAGTTCCTTGGGTTCCAAATAAGGTCTCCCCAGAAGCGCCATTCTACTACGTGCAAATCCCGGGCACTCGCCCAGGATATGCAGAGAAGTTTCATCCGCCGATTCACATCCTTGACAGACCAGACTGTCTAAGCTTTAGCTTATGTAGATGTTTCCTAAAGTGACAGTGTCCCGTTATGAGTCATGTCACTCTCCTGAACCGGATTTTGTTCAAACTCAGTGAATCGTTTGCTCTTTCCTTCTAAGGATACTCCATGAGCTCCTTAGAATGGCTATGTCCTGGCCTTGAAGTCCAGTATTTCCTGTGTTCTGTCTCAGTCCATTTGCCCAGAGCCCGCCTGACCACACTGGGAGATGTGCCATGGAAGGGCTCTGGGCCAAAGAACGCTGTCTCGGGTCCCTTCCTAGCAAGTTCATCCGCTTTCTCGTTTCCGCAAATGCCTTTGTGCCCTGGCACCCAACACAGTGTATTATTTAGTGATGGCCAGTTCAGTCAGCATTTGTAAACAATCCCACACATTCAACTGCATTCAACTTAATACTAGCTAACTACTTTTTATTGAATTCTTTCTATATAATGATGCATAACTTATACGACAACTTAAAGAACATGCGAAATTGATACGTAAACTGTCCTGTAAAAAATCATATACTGTTTACCAGAATATGATCGCAGATGGAACAACTTTTGACATTTTTTATTAGACACCTTATTAATTGAAAATTAGCACATAATTTACTGTAATAGATATGCACAGAGCTTTCATAAATGATTACAAGCCACATGATCAGTAATTTTGTTTGGAATAGTAATTTTATTTTTATGATGATTTTAATTAAATTTCGGTAAAATTCAAAATGAGGGTTACATTACATTCCGTTTCACCAGCTGGCGATTGATATAATTTTTCACGAGATTCACTTCAACCACTCAGCCATCGCATTATCTCCATCGTAACGGTTTGTCACTGTTCGTTGTAAACCAATCATTAATATTGATAAAGCTAGGATTTACGGATTGACATTACCAGCCGTGTAATGTTGGTTGCCTAAATTCGGCGGTCATGTGACTTATAACCATTTATGAAGGCTCTGTAGTTATACTTACTTCAACTTGAAGATTATTTATGATGTACAGCGTCAAGGCAAAGTGACTTAGATAACCAAAACACAAATCGCTGAAGCAGAAGAACCAAGCCAATGGGTGCACCTCCTCGCTTATATAATATAATCTTAAGATTATAAAAATGTGGAGCAGACACTTGAGCTGTTCGACTATCACAATGAATACAAGCCTAGCGTAAAATTTTCCCGCAGAAGCAGAAAAAGTGTCTACAATATTTCTTAATTGATCATATAATATTCTGCTTAAGGTAATTGAATTCCGAATATGTTTTACTTCCTTCCACTCAGTATCTATTGAAAGCTGATATTCTTCATTTTTCCAATCAATATACGAGTTGTCATATCTATTGGTTACAGCAGATATTTTGGTAACCGGTGCTGTATACAGAGATTTTATATATTTATTCAGAAAAAAGAACCTCCAGTAAACGAAACTTATTAAAATATTATTCCTTGTTAACGTAAACGTATTTATGTATTTATATATTACTTGAATCACCAGAATCCATTTAATTCTTTCGAAGTGTATGCATAAAAATACAGTTTTCCCTATGTAATATATAAGAGTTAATCCAGACGTAACCAAGAGCAAATTTACAGTTCTCTGTCCCTTGTTCCTTGTATTAAAGGCAACATTGGCATATTTTCTCAAGCAAACATCAAAGTCGTTTAGCAAAAATTGGAAATGCCTCACTTTTACTTCATGTTTGTACAGTGCTCCAACTGATATTATTAACAAAGCAGTGTTTGCAAGGATCACTATTCTGTCTAGAATTACTGTTATCGAATTCTGGGTGTTGGAAGAAAAATCATCAAAATCATTCAGTGCTTTGTATAAACTATACCCATAAGTCAGAATAAAGACACACGTTGCTGCAATGAATTTTTTTGTATTAGGTGTTAGAAAAAAGAAAAACGATATTTCAGTGATCTTCCAAAATTTCCTATACAATACGTACACGTCATCCACAGACATTTTTAATCGCGTTTCTGTTTTCTTGTATAATATTTGTTAAAATTATGCTAATATCTAATGATAATGATAATGTCTCTTTATTAACTATGAGTATTATCTATCAAATTAGGAACTATTACATACCCTCTCAAATCAATGGAAACGATTTAGGATATTAAGGTTTACTTTCAGTGTCGTAAAAATAAAATACCAAGGATTTCATCTAGATAAGATAATAGATCAATAGGTATACAGTGTGCTTTTATAAGGGAGATACGGGCAAGAATATGTCGTAGGTTTAATGTGTCTGACATTTCCAAATAGGCCAGGAAAATAAGCTGGGAAATAACCATTTCGCGACTTTTTGTTTCGGCAAGCTGAATTTATCACTATAGATGCTGTACTAATATGTATAATAACATATTAGTTTCCACAGTTATAAAAATGGGAGGAAGATTGTTTACAAGGTGGTTAATTGTATAATTTTTAAATTCACGTTTTTCGCTTATAACTTTTTTCCGTTCATTCAGAAGAATGAAGGCTAAATTTTGAAGTATTCATTAAACTTAAATTGCAGTCCAATAACAGCCAACTGAACCACATTTTCGAGTACCTAAAACCAAAAAAAAAAAAAAAATTGTTAAAAACCTAATCATACGAAAATTATAAGTAGCTGTTTTACACATGGTATTTAACAATAAATTGTACTTAGAAATGTCACTTTTTAGTAACGATTTTGTCTAAAAGCGAACAAATTTAAATTATTTTTTCAGTTATAATAAGAAATGAAAATTAACTGTACAATGAACTTACAATGATAAGAGTTCCCCAGTCGAGAGGCGTTCTTCCAATATATACAAATCTGAATGGTTTCTGTTTTAGCTGATAAGAGAAAGACATTATTTCCGAAACAGCAGATTTATCCTTCTTATTCGTATAAAATAGTCTGTGTACTATTCTTGCAGTCTGTGTCCACTAAAAGTGAATTCATTAGTTACTTTACTTGCAGTGAGTTTATAAACATTAGAAGGCAAAGTAAGAGAGTATTCCAAAAATAACAACAAATTTAATATTTTAATATTAGGGTGCGATCTCTATTTTCAGGGTTGAACACTATCACTCAAAAAAGTAAGATAAATGTTGTAGGATATCAAGAGGCACTTTGGGTTTGACCTTGTCGTTAAGTTTCAAGGTCAAACCAACCAATTTGAAAATTTTAAAGAGAACATCCTATTGTATGTCTTTGTAGGTTATTTGTAGGTCAAACTAATTTTTCTCTGAATAACTCACCACAAACAGCTCAAGCAAAATTTGTAAAATTTTGAAAAACAAATTAGATGGTGATCTACGATTCGACCTAACAGCTAATTAGATACGCCTTCAGAATCGCCCTATTATCAATTTTTAATTATTAATCTGTGATAAATTTCAGAAATGTTACCAAGATCATACGAGTAGTTTTATTCATTGTTTTTGTTTAAAAAATAGTTTAATCTTCAAGTAGCATACAAGGACCTTCTGAAAAAATCCCTTATTTCGACAAAGTTTGGCAGTATGTGAGTTGATTGTATAAAAAATAGCGCATTCCATTTGATATTAAGTTGGCCTTAGCTTGACCTTGCAGATTGTGGTGTGACAGTCAAATCCAAGGTTACTACCTAATTTGTCATTCAAAATTCTACACACTCTACCTGAAACAATTTCGTCGAGCTATTCAGAGAAAAATGAATATATTCACCTATTCATTTTAATAGGAAAGTAATGTCTTTTCTGATAAGATTTTGCTAACAGAAAATAATTATCATTGAGTAGTATCTACCACATATTTCAGAAAATCTAGCGTTTATAAAGTTTTTAATAATAAATTCCTCTATACAAGGATCTAATAAAAATTTTTGGGGCTAGAAATTGGTGTTTCGTGTAAGTTTATGACATTTGACTAAAAATCTTTAACTGTTCTTGAAGGATGCAAAGACAAGATAATCATTGTCAGATTAGAGAAGAAATTTGCGCAATACATAGTCCCCAACAAAACTTCTACAATTAATATTTCCAGAAGTCTTACAGTACTACAGACTGCTCACTGACTCCCTCACAGTGTTCCTTTCTGCATCAAAGAAAAGGATGAATATATCTTTTCTAGAGAAAGATTTGCACTTGATCATCTTACAAATTACAGAAAAATATGTATCAACATTAATGAAACAGTATAACAGAGTACCATCCCTTCCTGTGGGTTTCAAATATTTAGGGTGTTTCTTTCAGCAAATATTTTTGTTACCTTCTGAAATACTCTACAAGCTTCTTCAGAAATATCGTATACTTTATCCTTTTTTTTGGTGATAAAAACAAAAATAATTTACCGTTGCATCCAACTAAATAACAATAAAGCACTTGCAACTATTTCAAGAACTAATTATTGGGTTTATCAGTGCATTTACATTTCTTTGTAGATAAATTAACTTAAAAATTTCAAAAAATAGAAGACATTAATTTTGATTTATTAGAAATGAATAGTACTAATCCGTTGTTAATAAAAATTTATGTAGTACCCAATGAAGGCCCGCAGCAGCAAGCCCTTTTTCTCTAACCTTCTGAATATAATATTTTACAAAAACGCCTGTCCAAATGAATACTTACTTCTTCAACCATACTTTGGCAACAGTACAGCAGGTTGAACATCGAACTGAAAATACATATATCTGCAAAAAGGGAGAGACCTAGGGTGTCTACTCCGGCCTTGGTTATCGCTTTTTCTTGAGTGAAAATTGTAAAGAGGAATAAAATTTGGGTGTAGAATTCGACAGACGCTGCCATCAATATGATGATTATGTAAGGGTTCATTGCCAAATTCCAGGATGTTGCGCACTCCGTCAGTTTGTGATGAATTACCCTCACGAATCTTAAAACAGAGACACAAAATTGTTATTAACATAACACAGGGTGTCCAGGACAGAAACTCGCCCTTTTCCAGAAAAGGGGGTGTTTCATATAGAGATTTTCCAACCCGTTTCCGATAGAAAGTTAGTTCCTTTTAGGCGAGGATAGAAATAATGTATTTCA
Organism: Anoplophora glabripennis; assembly: GCF_000390285.2. Taxonomy (NCBI): domain Eukaryota; kingdom Metazoa; phylum Arthropoda; class Insecta; order Coleoptera; family Cerambycidae; genus Anoplophora; species Anoplophora glabripennis. The sequence goes on along the minus strand of NW_019416350.1, from coordinate 1,936,348 downwards.
ATGCGTCTGTTTATTTGTGGTGTACAATGATTGTTATAAGCTATGCTATTTATTTGTTTAATTTAATATTATTTTAAATAAACAGAAATAAGAAAATTATATCTATTTAAAATTATTTTAGCTTGCAAAATGTACATATGTATCTTCTTTAGCTTTTGATTAAAAATAATAAATTCTTAATATATGCTTAGAATATGTTAGTATGTGTTGTTCTGAACAACATCACTAATTGTTTAATCATCATATAGTTAATAGTAATCCCATACCTACATAAAAAATAGAAAATGTTGATAGTGTGGAATTGAATTTGAGAAAAGTTGAAAAACATGATTTTAGCACACCTATTAGATCTTTTTAGGGGAGATTTGGATAGAGAGATTTTATAGTAAATATTCCCCATGGAGTTGAACAAAAGTTCCATCGTTTGCATGACAATCCAATTCATTTTTGAATGACAAATAGCCTCTGAGTTTCAACTATCTTTACTTTCATCATATAATATCGTAAAAACTATGGAATTTTCGGAATTTATATATAAAACATGATACTTGATATTTAAATTTAATTCCAATTAATCTTAACTCCAGTGCCGTTTGTAGTTCAGTCCAGTTTTTGTAAATATTTAGAAAATTATTACAGATTTCAGGAAATTATTTATAAAACATTATTGTATTTTATAACCCTATTGACTTCCAAACGCAGAGGCAACTTGATTTCAATAAAAATATCAGCTTACTTTAAAATGTGCAAGAGACAATATTCTTCCAACGGATGACTCCTGAAAATTGCTAAAACTTCAGCTCTTGATGTTACCCTTCGGTGACACAAGATACAGCTTTTGCTCCTCTTACCAACTGTTCTCAATATATCATTTACACCTTTGAAACGGTCTCTCATTATTCGAACTACTGCTGCCAAAATGCTATTCTTATAAATCAGTTCTGATATAAGTATAAATTTAAAAACTGTAGAAGGTCTGGCTTCGCAATAGTAGGAACAATACACGTTCACGAAACCGCTTATTACAAGAAACGTATATGAAATTATAATCATCAAGTGATTTGCTTTAATAGATGTATGGGATATTAGACACAAGTTCATCTTAGCTAATGTATCGTCTATCTCTTCTAAACCATTATACGCTTCAACCTGATGTCTTTTTACAAAATAACTTGATAGAAGTAAAAACATGAAACAGAAATACGTAAACAGTATTTCATTAAAAGCTACGTAGGTGCTTTTGTCTAATTTTTTTGGAACAACAATCCACAATAAACCTACAGACAATACAATAATGATAAGCATTCTTGAATTAGTAGAAAAGCCATTGACAACAAAAAACTTCCCTTCTTCATTCCAGTTATATTGGTCGGTGAGGAATAATTGTCCTAGTACTAAATGGATTTTTATATCATCCACAGCCATGACTGTACAGACGAATAATCTTTGGTTGATGATTCCACTTCCATTCTTATTGTACAAGATAATGTCCCATGACACAAACAATTACTTAATAACACAATAATTTAATAATAATTACAGTAAGGAAGACATCAATGAAATTAGGTGCATTACAGTATTGGAAATTATTGTATTGAAAATACATTTTGTATACATATTTTTATACAGTAAAATCAGATATCTCTTTCAGTTTTTCGACTCCGACATACAGGGCGATAAAATATTTAAAAATTACTATTTTTTGTAATTTCGGATTTGCCTTAGATCTGTGACAGATTTAAGAAAATATTGAGGGATACTTTTCGCCAAAAACTAAAAGCTGCATAAAAAAATTTGAATGACTTAAGTATTTGTGTAAGGACCTACTATTTTTTTTTATTAAATGCGACGATGAATGTGTGTCTGCAAGGTAGCAAGCAAAAAAATTAAGATATTACACGAAAAATAAAGTTGAAATAATATATAATAGTTAAAGTGATGATAAAAGTAAAATAATGTAATTTTAATAAAAATTAAATATTTCCGAGACTATTTTGCTTCTAAGGCGAAAATTAATATAATATTCGTGTTTATCTCTTCAAGCTACCCCAGATTAAGTACAAAATGGTTTTTGTATGTTGCCCACAAGCCGAGATGTCAAAGATTTTGCAAGCGCGAGCCATTTAAAATGTATGTCATTAGTTTTCAGAGCTATCGCGCGATTGTTTCTTGCAATTTTTTTTTGTCCATGTTCGCCATTTTGGATCGAGTTTAAAGAAGAAAAGACTCAATTTAATGTAATTTCCTATACGGTCATATTTATTTTTTTTTTTTCAGGTAATAATTTCTGTAAGCAATTCTACAGGGTGACCCATTAAGAATGGAAACAATCGCGTACAAAAGTTGTTTATGGACCGATTTGAACTGTTTTTTTTTTAAGATAGACCTCCGAAAGCTCTATCTTGATGCAAAATTTGAAGACGAAATTTTGATTTTCAAGGCCTACTACGAATTTTTTTTTAAGTGAAAAATAGCAAAATTTTGTTAGCGATTTTTTTATAAAAAATCTGACTACACCACTTGATTTAGGAACCCCCCAAATGCATTTGTACCAATTTTTGCAAAAAAAGTTTGCCCGTAAAAAACTTATGACAATATCGGCATCACCAGTGTTTGCCGTTGTCGGTGAACCTATTCTTTTATAAAAATCGAATAAAAACCCATAGGGAAACAAAATTAAATAACAAACACTGGTTTAATAATTATTAATAAGAATCATAAAAACCAGTATACACAAAATAAACAACAATTACTCTAATATAAACAACAATTGATAAAAAATGTACCTAATGATTAAAAAATTACATTTTTAAAAATTAAAAAGGAGTCTGTCAAATTGATGTACACTAATAACGTCATTAAATTTAAATTTTTGTAGCTTCCACTAATCCTCCGTTTAATTCTATACATTTTTCATAACGTTTTTTTATATTTTTTACAACATTTCGTAATTGATGCGCGTTAATCTCCTCACACGCTCCCTTATTCTAGTACACAATACCTCCTGGTTAATTGGCCGTGTCTTATAAACCTTGGACTTAATAAAGCCCCACAGAAAAATATCAAGTGGGGTAAGGTCCGGAGATCGGGGTGGCCAATGAATTAATCGACTGTTTCGACCTATCCAATGATTGGGGAAATTCTCGTTAAGCCACTCCCTGACTTGTCTCGCATTGTGTATTGGACATCCATCCAACTGAAAATGTAGATTTACTCTTTCTTGTAATGGAAGATTATCGACTG
>NW_019416350.1:1852844-1927499 GCF_000390285.2 Anoplophora glabripennis | reverse complement strand
TGATTTCTTTTTGTGGCCTTACCTTAAAAACACTATTTTTGAACTGCCTATTCCTGATTTAAACCATCTGCAGGCTCGACTTATAGACAAGATTCGTGAAATTAACAATACCCCGAGCATCTTAGAAAATGTCTTTAATTCTTTGAGGAACAGGTGTGAAAAGTGCTTGGAACAAGGAGGGGGACACTTTCAGCAGCTGCTTTAATTTATTGTTATAACAAGGAGGGGGACACTTTCCGCAGCTCCTTTAATTGTTTGTTATTGTTATCACGATTATTCTTTAAAATAAAGTTATATAGTCATTAACGTTATTGAAACTGACAGCTGCTATACAGCTCTTTGAGAAATGAGGTTAAGTTGGTCGCTATAAGCTACTCCCTACGTCCAATGTGTCAGAGCCAACTTCGACCACGTTTTTATTTGAACGCTCGTTAGTTTGTCCACTCCATACATATACAATCTACAATCTAATATGTATTTTGATTAGTGGCATAACATTATCTATTTTGAAAAGAGGTCTGGTTATGACAAAATCACGTTACTGGAGCTGCATATACAATTTTAGATTAATGAATATTTGGTTCAATTATCACCTTGGCTTATTATTTAAAGTATTTAGGTCTTATTATTTAAATACCTCAGTTAAAGATAACTCATTACAGTGCCTGATATAAATGTCCGTCTTACTTATGAAGAACATTCTAATAGAAAGTTCTTTTTGGATACCTGTAAAGTAAAATAAGCTTCACTTACTTTAAAAGATGCGTGAGGCAGTATTTTTCCAATGGATGACTTTCAAAAATCCTCATGATTTCTTCTTTAGACCTGAACCTTTGCCGACACAGAAGGCAATCTTTGTCTCCTTTACCAGTTGCTTTTAAAATATCATTTAGACCTTTGTAACGATCCCTCATTATACGAATAACTGCTGTCAAAACGCTATTCTTATATATCAGTACCGATATAAGTGCAAACTTGAAAACCGTCGAAGGCCTAGCATCGCAATTTTGTGAACAATACAAGTTTACAAAGCAGCTTATTAATGCAAATATGTATGAAATTATAACCACTAGGTGGTTTGAGGTGATGGTGGACTGGGTGATAAAACTTACATTCATCTTTGCTAATGTGCTATCTATTTCTTCTAAACCATTATACGCTTCAACGTGGTGTTTCTGAACAAAATGACTTGTTAACAACAAACACATGAAGCAAAAATACGTAAACAGTATTTCGTTAAAAGAAACGTAGCTGTCTTTGTCCACTTTATTCGGAAAAACTATCCATAATAGAAATGTTGCAATTAAAAAGAATACAAAGACTTTCAGTTTAGCTACACGGCCATCTACTACACAAAAAGGCTCGTTTCCTTCGTACCATCTGTATTGGTCAGTAAAAACGTAATGTCCAATATTTAAATGTATTTTTATATCTTTCACAGCCATTGTTCTAGACACAATACGCAAAATGAATGTTTTTCATTAGGTAAATGTTATTGCTACTGCTAGTATTATCAGGATAAGTATTATTGATATTGTCGTAAAAGCACAAATTTGCTTCATAACTCAATTGTTTAGCAATGATATAAGGTTGCTTTAAATAAAATTTAGGTCACTACTTTCAATATATTCATAGTTAAAAATTATTAAGTCTTCCTCGTTACAAATTTTAGGAAATGTTACACATACTATTGTTCCAAACAAAGTTACTGGTCATGTAAATTTTAAGTTTTGAGAATAAGCCAGTCAAATTGTCGAAAATACCTCGTTTCTTTTTGCCAAAATTTAGTTCAGTAAACAGGGACACGTAAAAATTAGGAAAAAATTGGTAGAATTGGATGAACTACTTTACCCCAGCTGAATGTTAGGACTTCGTTTCCAAATTGGCGTCCAAAGTTCGAAAAAACATTTTTTTTCATTAGAAAAACTAAACATTTTAGAAAAATATGTTTTAGACAAAGTTGTAAAACTTTTTATAACAAAAATTTTGAGCCCACCCCGATGTCAATTGATAAACAAATGTATGTTAAAAAAGGGTTAAAAATCAAATTTTTTTAAAAACTTCTCTATCTAAAACGAAAAAATATTTTTTACGAAATTTTCAGAATATCTAGTCCTTGGCCAAGTAGAATGAGTGCACAAAAATATTAAATTGCCAATTTTTTAAAGTTTTTGCGAAAAAGGCAGTGGTATCTAGGAAAGTTTTTCACTGGGTACATGTATCCCACAGTCTTTCAAGCTGAGGTTTTCGCTATTTTGTTGGTAGCAAGCAAGACGGAGGTAAGGAACTGTGTAGAGATTTTTATCCGCTCTGACAGTCAGGCCGCGCTCTAGGACAATGTCTGCCCTTGTTCAGGAATGTGGAGACACTCTAGAATCATTGGCCAGACGAAGAGAGGTTGAGTTGGTTTGGGTTCCAGCCCATATATATTGTGATGATTCAATTGTGACAAATATCTTTGTTCTGTTTTGTGTATTGGTGTGTATTAGTATATAGAGCGCCAGTAAAATGTTGTAACTTTTTCTATTAATTCATGAAATATAATTGATCACTTACCAGGCTAGCTTTTCTCACAGGATATCACTCAATATAATTTAAATGGTAATTCAAAGATGAAAATGGTTTTAGTATTCGGAATTTAAAATTAACTTATAATTTTATTAATGTTTTCCTGTTTTTTTTTTATGATTTGATTGAAAACTAAATTTATTCTGTTAATTTTGCACAAATAATTTCTATGAATTTTATCAGAACATGAGTTCCCTTCTCAGAAGTCGGTTCTTAGATTAAACTGAATAAAATTAAATAATATAGTGTGATCTGGGTTCAAACTTTCTATTGATATTTATGATGACAAATAAATTATTAAATTTTTCTCTTCCCTAATTTAACCTGCTCTATCTTAATTCTATGCTACAAACATGTACTTATTCTATTCTTATAATTATTATTGTCACTCACTTCAGACCGATCAACAATCCTTTTTTTTTTCACTGTCCTTGATTTCTTACGTCGGTACCTTCTCTCTGTAGCGTTGCTTATATCCTCTCCCTTCTAGGCGTCTACGTACTCTCTCCTGGTGATTGTCGATATATGCTAGATGGGACTTCTAGCTCTCCCCTGGTCTCTCGTACCCCTCGAATCTTTTATTGTTGGCTAGGATAATTCATACAATTTTAATAATCTAACCTTTTTAATATTTACGTCTTTCGTTATCTGTATCTCCTGTTACTTTCTTCCAATACAAATTCTTATCTTCAGAAACTTTTCCTTCAGCTTCTCAATAACTTCTCCTCTCGTCTTTGATACTATAATTAGCTGGTAATAATTTAATCTTCTTATATTCTTTTTGACAATCTCCTCTCTCTTCTCCTGTCTTATTTATTATTCTTCTTGTTGTTATTTTTTTTTCCGTCTCCTTGATTACCGTCGCACTACACACTTAATTTAAAATACAAAATCTCCTTTTTTTATTTAACCAATCAGATCACTTTTAAATTTTACATTTTTCCAATATTATTTAATTCTCAATTCCCTATCTAATGCCCTTATTTTATAACCACTTTCATAGATTTAGACTAATATTCCTCTAAAATTCATAATCTACTTATAAATTGTCATCAAATTAACTTCCACTGTCATCTAGACATTAATATCTTTTTATCCCAATACTGACATTTAAACCTTTGAATTATTGATTCTTCTCAATATATTCCTGGTAATTAGAGAGCTGATCAACTGGCTCGTCTTGGATCTTGGGAACCTGACCTGGGACCTGAATCAATCCTCGGAATTACACGAGGTAGTATTAACGGGGCCCTTAATAAATGGGCCTATCAAACTTTAGGTCAAAACTAGAGGAGGAACAGAGAATGTAGGCAGGACCTAGCAAACCTAAGACGAGATGGCTGCTGAGCCTCTGTTGAAGAGCACTAAACCAAATGGTGGGGGTTCTGACAGGCCATTGAAGACTTAGGAGGCATTTAAGTTTAATAGGAATTGAGGAGGACCCTTTATGTCCGAAATGTGGAGCAGGGGAGGACAACCCTGTCCACCTTCTGGGACACTGTGCAGCCTTTGGAAGGTTAAGACTTAAACTCTTTGGTGCTGAAGAGCTGCAGGGGGTTGAGGAGAAGGACCTTCCATGGACCAAAATCCTGGCGTTCATTCCGTCCGGCAGCGAGGAGGCTCAGAGCCAAAGAGTGGACAGGTGATGGGACGGTAGGGTAGGCAAAAAGGACCCACCTGTGGCCTAGTTGCCAAGCTGAGACCGCCCCTTTCACTACTACTACTACTACTACTAGTAATCGGAATGCCATTATTGCTAATGAAAGCTGATATTTTTCACAAATTTAAAAAGAATATATCCTACGACCAACAGGAGCCGAGATTTTTTTCAAAAAAAATTGTTACGACCTCATGTATTAATATTACGGTCTGAAATTTACATATATGTTGTAGTTGAATACTTTCACTTTAATATTAAAAAATAGTCCGCAATGATTGACCTTCTTTTTCTACAGCAAACTTAATTTTGTGGGGCCCCGTAAAATGCTTGCTCCGATCGACACGTTGATGCGGGTGGTGGTGGGGTACTATTTTGCGAACTTTTGACACCATTTTGAAAATGAAGCCCTAACATTCAGCTGGGGTAAAGTAGGTAATTCATTATATTGTACGGAATTTTTATGTGTCTTTGTTTACTGAATTAAATTATGTAAAAATCTAATTTGATTGGACTAGAGCAGCGATAATCAAATGTGTGAACAATGGGGTTCCACACAACCTCTGTGGGGGTTCCGCGACTCAGTCAAAAATTCAAAATTTTGAAATTACAATATTGATACTACAAAATTCAAAAAAAATTATACACTTACTTATAACTAGTATTTATAAATATATTATATAATCAGTAAAAAATGTGTTGGAAAATTTTTTTAGGTGCGGGGGTTCCTCAAAAAAATCGAAATGTTGGCCGGGTTCCGCAAGTCATAAAAGTTTGAAGACCGCTGGACTAGAGTATACAAATCGTGAAATTTAATTGAACATTTTTGTCACTTATCAAATCATCGGTAAATCAAGAAATCAACATCATTTCTACCTATTAAATCAACTCGATCAAAAAATATAGTTAAAGTAAATTTCTTTTCGTCAATCCTAAAAAGATAACAAAAATTAATTTTAAATGAGATGCTATTATTTCGATTCGGTGAAATTTATATTTAAATAAAATATTAATTAAATTATGATACTAATATAAATAAATTTATTTTATTGAAAATAAAGTTACACAAGGAACTCTGTAATACAATTTTAAACGGGTAAAATAAATTATGGGATAAAATATTTATCTAAAACAGTTTTTCATTTTCTATAATAGGCAGGCTATCCCAAAACTCGTTAGGACCTAGCTCCTTGAATTTCTTCATAGAAATATCATCAGGGGATGCGATTTCCAGGTAGTTTATATCTCTGCTCTCAGGATCTACAGGTTTCCATTCGACGTTATTAAAAGAAGGCTTACTGGAAAAAAATCAGTTTTGTTTGGAATAAATTGAAAACTAGTCCTGAAAAATTATGAATAAATCTAAATATCTAATTCTAAATATCTAATTATATCTAATCTATCTGTTCTAATTGTTTTTAAATTATTCAGTCGAGATGTTTTCAGAGTTATTGGTCTATAGTGTCAGAGTATTTGAATAGTATGTTGAATACACTATTTTAAAATTAAGAAGTTACTTCTCTCTATACTCCGAACTACAGAGCCTTCATAAATGATTACAAGCCACGGGATCAGTAATTTTGTTTGACACAGTAATTTTATTTCCTCCATTAAACTGTAAAATTAAAAATTATTAAAACAGTAAGATCAAGTTTACATAAAAACACAACATTCTGTTTGACCGGCTGAGACTGGTGTAATTTTTCACATCAACCAATCAGCGATTGCCTTATCTCGAGCATAGACATAACGGTTTGTCATTGTTCGTGGTAAATGAGTCATTAATATTGGCAACGCCAAGATTTAGGGAATTCTTGTTAACAGTACCAATCGTGCAATGTTAGGTTGCTTAAGCTCGGTGGGCACGTGGCTCGTAAATATTTTGAAGGTTCTGTATCATAAAAGCGTAGGAAGCAGTAATAATTTAGAGACCTGACTTACTTAGTTTTTGCGTACGCTTCAGCAAATCCAGTAAAATGCTTCATCATTTTTTCGTCATTTTCTTTAAGTATTGGAGGTGTACCAATAATGGGAAAGAGAATTCGCCCGTCATCGCTATGAGCAGAGCCTTCATGTTAAAGAAATAAGATTATTAAAATTAAATTCATCTTTTACCGCTTACATGCACAACATCAGGGTGTCCCAAAGTCCCAAAATAACGTGTACAATGGAAAACCATTGATTCGTGGACTCAATATAGGCAAATTTAGGCTAATTTACCTATATCCGAAATCGCTTCGTTTAGTCGATGGCCTCAAATTTTGTGCAAATTTTTTGAATTTTGTAAATAACTCGAAAACGTATTAATCGATTTTGATTATTTTTGGGGTTTGAGCGTTTGCTTTCGATTTACACATTTTGGTGTTATACATAGTGTTTTTTAAAACTTATAACTGCTGCAAAATTGATGTGCGGTGATAATATCTGTTCTTAACTTTTTCCTCTTTCTGGCAATAATGACAACTATTTTTAATTATTTGATAGGCGACACCATTTGGAAGTTATTGGGACTCTTGCAGAATTTTGATTAAAAGGATGGTTTGAGTACAAAATAGTATATTGCGCAATAAGTGCGATAAGTTGTGTATTGCCCACGAAAGCGGAGCGCTTATCCGCTCAAGTGGACAATAGGCAACCGCACGAATTGCACATACTATTACAAATGCAATGAAATCTTAGAGTCCAGAAGCGGTGCCTCTGTATGGTCCACAGATTTTTATTCAGTTTAGGTTGACATAAATGACTCATTTACATGTCGTTTTTTAAAAATAATATTTTTATTACCTACTCATGCGGAATAAGTCCTACATTTCCTTTTGTTTTTTAGATCGGTAAATAGCTGTTTGCCTACTCTATTTATTTGCGTGCGGTAATCATATTACGCGAATTGTCAATAAACCACGCTAAATTTAAATAAACACTCGTTTAATCAAAATTCTACAGGAAACCCAAAAACTTCCGTATAATATCACCTATCAGATAAAAATAGTTGCCAGAAAGAGGAAAGAGTTATGAACGGATATTATCACCATAAGTACATCAATTTTGTAGCAGTTGAAGGTTTTAAAAAACACTCTGTATAAGACCAAAATTATTTACAAAATTCAAAAAAATCTCACGAACTTTGAGGCCATCTAGCGGCCAAACGAAGCGATTTCTGATATACATGAATTAGCCTAGATCTGCCTATTTTGAGTACGAATCTGTGGTCTTCCGTTGTACACTTTATTCTGGGACACCCTGTATAGATATGTATTTTCATATGTACTCTATGCAACATAATATGTGATCTACATTGACTTTAAATTGGATCTTTTCTTTGGGAAAATTTTTAAGACGACAAAATTACTCATCAATCATCTTTTATTTTCAGTGTAAAATAATTATACTTATTCTATTATTAATACTAATTTATTTTGCGGACTGAAATATTATAAATCAAAAAAAAGTTGTAGACGAGCGCTAAAATAAATAAGCATTCGTAATGCAATTTTATATTCTATATAGGTAATTAGCTTACCTGGCTTGATCCCATGGAATATCGGAGACTGCATTTCTAATATGTAGGTGAAAAAGTAATAATAAACTGGAGATTTCACTGCCGCAACATGAGCTCTAATAGCCTTTTCACAAGGTAATTTATAAACACGATCTGAAAACAACTAAAAACAAAGAATACGTTATACATATAGCTGCAATATTCTAGCAACAAAGTTCAGACGACTGTTTGTCCAAAATAAAGAAAAATGAATATACAGAATAGCAATCATTCAAGTGTCTCTGATGTTTTTTTGTTACGGGGACTCTTTGGGAAAGATGACTTCACTCTTGGTATTATGTCAATTATCCTGTGACAAAAAGTATGATAAATAATGACGTGATCTATTGGCTACCTGGCCATCACCTATACTACATTGTCTGTGGAATATTGTAACACCTTGTATAGTATTTTTTAAATGAAAATTTAAATTCTAAACATATGATTACCCAGATTCGCGCGAGATTTTGTTGAAGATATGGAATTGGGTGATTGGATTGTACTGTGTCTGTGGTTCAGAACTGAGGTTGATGACCTACAACAGAAGCCTACTGACTTTATGCTGGACATTTGTTAGTTGAGTTGGTGAAAAATCCGGCGACTGCAGAATTTTAGGTGTTTCTGACTTTTTTGGGAATGATTTTCTGGTGTTCATCCAAGTGTAATAGATTGGTAGGGTTGCATGAGGTTTGAGAAACCAAACTATGCAATGAGCCGCACGAATATGCTGCAAAACGGGCATACCTATTCCGTGGAACAGAGCACTTTTTCGTGTGCCTTTGTATAATAAATAGAATTACTTACATCGACAAGAGAATAGATGTTGTCATTTGTAATTGCCTCATCTTTCAAATAATACTTTCTCACTTTGGTAATAACGTCCATTTGATCAGTTGCTGCTACTGTGTCATTGATATCCAAGACAAAAGATCCAATCTCATTCCATCTTTTATCTAGATCTGACAATGTCTGCATTGTAGCAATCACTAAAAATATAAATAATAAATGCAAATGTATTTACAGCTGAACATTTTATTTACTAAAATCATCAAAATCGATCGAATTTGTAGCGTGAGATTTAATTTTTGAGAAATTCATCATTTCAGCTCTTGTTCACAATTTTTAAATCCTCCACTTTTACTGTACGAGTACTATTTTTTAACAACTGAGGTTTAAAGTTCTGTATGTTATGTTTTCAGAAGTTTTAACTAAAAGTGTAGATAATCGGTTCCCCGTAGATAATTATACTTACTTCCAGCAGGAATTAGTCCCTCATGCCTGGTGTTTGAGACCACCCAAGGAACGTCATACACCTTCCCTTCTTTCAGCAACTTATATGGTGGTTCGGATATGAAAGGGTTTTTCCCTCCTTTCTCTACCACCGGTCCAAAAGTGGTAAACGGTACAAAGTCCATAAACACAAACAGAGACTTCATCGCTAATATCAACTGTTTCGCTGGCACTTTCTTGAGGCACTGCGTCATTGATTTTGTAGATTCGGTAGTGCAATTCAGAGTGGTTGCCACCATTTTGGCTTTGGCGAGTGGGTTTTCCGTCAGCGCCCATGGTTGTAGGGCAGTACCACTTTGAGAAAAACCTCTGTGAAATAGGCCTGTAATGTGAATAGGATACTATAAAAATTCTTAGTTACTCTTTTCATGATTAGTAGAGGTGATATTTTTGGAATGCTGTCAAATTTTTAAATATAAAATAACGAAACTTTTTATTTAAGTGAATGTTTTCCAAGATAAAGTATAAAAAGACTTTTATTCATAACTGTTGATTTTTGAGTCATTGAACTTTTATATAATTTATATAAAAGAATAAGTCAGAATGGCGGAAAGGAGCAATGCCTAAAGTTTAAACTTATTTTTTTTTTGTTTCTTTTAAATCAAGTCTTTTATTCTTTTACTATTTTCATCGTAAAATTTTAATTTAAGGATTGATTTACGAAATCCAGTTTTTAAAATACAAATATATTCCTTTTAAAACCTTAAGTCCCGAACATAGCTTAAACAAATACTTATAGTTCCTATCACATATGCAATATCTCGCAAAAATCGAATAAGAACATAGAAAAATAAAAAGTAACATTCTAACCATAGGCATGCCAAAAAAGATAGCAAATAGCTTCAATTATTTTAACTAGAATTACACAAAAAATGAAACACGCATAAAATTAAAGGGTCAAAAGAATTTCTGAAATTTTTCCGTGATTTTTGACAGACTGTATTTAGGTGAAAATGGTTTGCATTAGTTTATATTTTATCTTCCACACCCTGTATCTTAAAAAGTAGGTGCCTTAATGAAATATGGTATAGCATCTATCTTTAATTAACGCCGTTTGCACCAAGTATGGTTTATATCTTCAAAACGCAACACTCAATTGTTTTTATATACGTATGTTTCTTTGATGTAGCAATTATATTTCATAGAACTTAGGCATTTAAATGTATTAAATGTACAGAATTTTCGATCATATGGCAAATTCAATAATGTCAGTCGTTAAAAAGCAACATAGAAGAAAATAATAGAAGAAAAATTTTGTAAATACTTGTAGGTACCTAGTGCTTAATAACCGAGAAAAAGTAAGTACTCGACAAAGAATGATTCACAAATTAATTATCCATAATTTCTAATAAGCACAGTATTTTTTTAAATTAAAAGCGGTAAAGAAGGTTTTTTCTTATTTAAAATAATCAAATCAAGCGACACGATTTTAGTTAATTTTCTTTCGAATTGAAAAATAGTGGCTAATTTGGTTAATATCTCGATGATTATTTACCTTTTGACCTAGGTGATAGATAATGATAGTGGACGCTAGCGGCACCTGCCGACAGACCAGTTAATGTAATGGACTCTGGGTTGCCGCCGAAATACTTGATATTGTCTTTAATCCACTTCATAGCCAATGATTGATCTTTGAGTCCATTATTTCCAGGTACCACTTCATCTTCAGTACTTAGGAAACCTTAGGAAATACAGTAAATATTTGTTTAATAACTTATTTCGAAGAAAAGCCAGAATGCTTCTACAGTGTAATTTCGCATTTAACTAAAAGCCTATCCAGGAATTACTCTATGTATTTAAAAATTTAAATCTATTTTTCTCTTTACCTAGTATTGCTAGACGGTAATTGAAACTAACGTAGACAACTTCTTTGTCCATAATAAAAGAAGGGCCAGCCATGAATTGAGGAGAACCCATCATGAAGGCACCTCCATGGATATGAACCACCACTTCCAAATTTTCTTTGCCCGTAACATTTTCTCTAGGTACATACACATAAACATATAAGCAGTCTTCAGTTCCTGTGAGAAACAAAAACCATTAGAAGTAGAGTGAAACGAAAATCCTATAAACTTATTACATCAAATTTACTGGAATAATGTCTAAAACAAGTACATGTCATTTTTAATGTAGTCTTGTGGTCTTGCATACAACTACGTTGCGAATAAGTTCCTCATTTTAAATTTTTTTTTCACCAGTGGCCCTTTATATGGACTGAAGACGTTTCGTTTGTAGAGAGATCATAGGAATAAGAAGGATGTAGCAGACACTGCTTAAACGTGCGTTTGTTCAAAACGTATATTATTTGCTTGCTTTCTTGGTTTTTGCAACAGTGCATCTCATGTCATGAATATGACAAATATTTTTCACATGCATCTATAGTCGTTGTTTTAATTCCGGAGCTTTAGCACCCACTTTGTTGTTGTTGTGCAGAATCATGGTTATTATTCAGAACTTCAGTGATTTCATCAAAGATAAATAATCCGTCTTCTTTCTTGCGCTAAAGCTTCAGTTTGATATAACACTTGCTATCATAGATATTGTAGCCTTTCACTGAGCAAAAAAGAAACAAACAACAGCTACTCCTCCCCACTGACGTGCTATAGTGAAAGTGTCATTTTTAAACTGTCACTGGTCAACTGTCAAACATACATCATTAACAAATCCTCGGCAGCAGAATTGCTTTAGCATAGGTACTTTAACTTTTCTAGGATTATTGTTGATAAACAAAGACGATTTACCTTTAGGACCATATATCATTGGAAATGGTAAGAAACTCATGCACATGTAGTTATTACTAGCCACTAGTATGCTATCCCATTTATCAACTGGTACAGGTTCCTGAAATCATAAATTATAGTTCTTTAACAATGCTCATAACATGATGTCACAAAAGAACTATTTTATTATAATTTTATCTATAAATTGTAAAACCATGATGAACCAGAATTTTAGTTTACA
This sequence comes from Anoplophora glabripennis, assembly GCF_000390285.2. Lineage (NCBI taxonomy): Eukaryota > Metazoa > Arthropoda > Insecta > Coleoptera > Cerambycidae > Anoplophora > Anoplophora glabripennis. Next base: position 1,915,485 of record NW_019416350.1, on the reverse strand, counting down.
TTTTAAACAAAATTAGACGATAATTATAGATAAAAATGTAGTTTCCTAATAGTTGAAGATACAATATTTCAGCATCAGTGAAACTATATCGAGACTGTTAAAATTAACTTGAGCGGAACCTCCTGGACTCACCTCAAACCGTAGATCCCCCACAGGAGGCTTAGCATAAGGAATTCCTTCGAAAGCAGTGTAAATCCTTCCGCTGTATGCTTTCTGATGAGTGCCTTGAACCTTTCCTTGGGGTATACTTATTATAGAAGCAGGGTCTCCTAATGCGTAAACTGTAAAATTAATATAAATTCGTCTGAAATGCATTTTGCATTCTAAATATTTTTAATTTTCGTGAAGTATTTTATTTTGCAGATAATAATATTTTGACAATAAGTAGGTACTTCATTGACAAAATACTATTCTTTGGATACGATTGAAAGAAATTATAACCACTGCATAACTTGAAGTTAGGTATATTTTAAAAATCTTACCGTTTGCAATGTATGCAAGTATAACATGTATTAAAAATAATGCAGCATACGTATTTTGCAATTTGTATTCCTGTTTCATCATCAAAATGCAAATAGATAATAAACTTTATCTGTGTATGGTAACCGTATAGTTGACTAACCATGAATGAATTATACTTAGTCTTTAGTTGTTAATATATGTCTTTAAAAAACTATAATTATTGTCTATTTATTTTCGAAAAGTAATTAATACGTTGTATTAATACGTAGGATGATTACGTTTTACTCACGCTATCCAAATTTCTTGAAAACAGGAAGTATAATTCTAAATCAAAACAGGAAATTATTAGGCCCGGTACTTTGAGTTTCGGTTAAGCCTTGGTTAAGTAATAACATGATTAGACTATACATATACTGATTTAATTTATAAAAATATATTCGCAGTCTAATCGCCTGATAGATAATCAAGTCTTAATCGGGACTCAAAGTAATGGGTCTTAATGAGAAATGTGGTTCGAAAACTTCATTATTAGTTATTCCAACCCAAACGTTTAAGAAGAATCTTCTCTGAAAATGTGTTTCTCGAATAGCATGAGCGTTTTCGATTGCCCACACATAATCATTGTGGAAATTGTTGATTCCATCTCTTATAAATGTAGCTTCGCTACAGAGAGTTTTTGAAAGAGATTCACAAAGACGAACTCTTTGGGGAAGATCCTTGGGTAGAATTCCTTATACCGGTTGGTAAGGATAGAGATGCAGTACGTTTGCTCGCAGTGTCTTGCACATCCGTCCTACTTTGTCCAGTAAGTACAGACATTGTTCTCGTATTAGTACCAGGATCATATACAACAAACGCAAGAACTTTTGCAGTATTGTTTCTTCGCATAACTTCTCTTTCACAAGTTGTTTCTTCGCATAACTTCTCTTTCACAAGTCGGTTTAAGGAAAGCACTTGTTAATCGAAGAGTTGTAAAAGTTCTATTGAACGTTTGCTTGTCTGGAAGACATCGGCTTGGATATCGTCGCTGATATTCCCTAACTTTAAATAAAATGAAGCCATGAATTTATAGTCCAGACGGTATCTGTTTCAAAAAGTCCATATTTGGGTGAATCGTATATCCACGAGATTTTTGGCTTTTTGGCTTTCAAATATCACTAGAAATTAAAATTTTTCTATGCACATAAAAAAAAACGTGGGCTTAACTTTTGACGGCACAATATGTTAGAAAAATTCGAAAAATGTCATAATTTTCTTCCTATTTAATTATGTATCTTTTCAAGAGTTGATTTTAAGCGAAAATGGAAGAGGAAAAAAAATTTTGTAATTTTTTTACAAAATATAACTAGTTACAAATTGAATGAATCATGATTATTATTGTAAAAATCAAAAAAATAAAAAAATCGACAAAATTGGGGTTAAAAACATTACTTTTTAAGGAATTTTTGGGGTCTTTAAATTTGGTATAGGATCTTCATACTTGGCTCAAGAAAACTTCATGTTATATAGAATCATCACACCAAATTTCATCAAATCCGGTTCTATAGATTTTGCATAATAATTTTACAATCTAGATTTTGAAAAATAAATTGCATATTTTCAAAATTTTGCACAGCGAAAACCAAGGCCCTTAGATATTTGAAAATTTAATCACATAATATAGGAGGGCTCTCAAGGTTTCAAATGATTTTTGAAAATTTTGAATCCGTCAATTAGGAGAGCTCTGGCGCTTGTTTAAACATTGGTCGAAATATTTGTACTATACATAATTTTGTATTTTTGTAATATAACGAGTTAAATTTCTCATTTGCTTATATTTTAAACAGTAAATAATATTTGAATTATACTTTAATCACAAAAGAAATGACGATTAAATTAATTAATTAATTAATTAATTACTAATTTTCGACATATTTTGAAAATAATTGTTGTTTAAACAATTTTAGAATATTTAAATAAATTTGTTTAGAATATTTAAATAAATTTGTTTTTGATCTTGTATACAAGTTTATGCACTTACTTTTGATACAATAAAAAAATTAAGTTGATAATTTATTAAAGGAAGTTTAAAGATAAATAATTATCGGAATGTTGAAAGACCAATAATTATTAACGATAGGCATTTGAAAATACGCTAATTGTATTTTTTAAATCGCGAGACATCGATTAAAAAAAATCATCAAAATCGGACCTCTAGAAGCTGATAGGTATATTAAAATTTTTTAAGAGCGTCGCGGTTTTGAACTCGCCGATTCAATTTCGAGCAAACCGAAGCGGTTGCGCTCTCTGCTTCCCCCACCACCACCACCACCCGTACGATTTTCTTGAATTTCTCGCTTGCATAAATAACTTTAAACGCGTTTTAAAGTAGGTTGCCAATGAAGAAAAGTATTGCAAACTTAGATCTGGTAAGTACTCCGAATACCAAAGGTATTTTTCGAAATCTGTTCTTTTTTAAAGAAGCATCTTTCCAATAACTTTTAAAACCTGCTTTAACAAATTTAATTTGATTGAGTAAAGTTATTCTAATTGTTTATAAGTACAAAAATTCGACCAATGTTTAAACAAGCACCAGAGCTCTCCTAATTGACAGATTCGAATGTTTCAAAGAGCGTTTGAAAGTATATATGTGATTAAATTTTCAAGTATCTATGGGCCTTAGTTTTTGCGGTGCAAGATTTTGAATCTTGACAAATTTATTTTCAAAATCTGGATTGCAAAATTATTTTGCAAAATCTAACTAACCGAATTTGATGAAATTTGGTGCGATGATTCTACATAACATGAACTTTTCTTGAGCCAAGTATGAAGGTCCTATACCCAACTTAAAGACCACAAAAAAAATCCCTAAAAAGTAATATTTTTTAACCCCATTTTTGGCGATTTTTTCGATTTTTACAAAAATAATCATGATTCATTCGATTTGTAACTAATCACATTTTGTAAAATTTAATTACAAACATTTTTTTCCTCTTCTATCTTCACCTAAAATAAACTTTTGAAAAGATACATAATTAAATAGGAAGAAAAATATTACATATTTCGAATTTTTTTAACATATCGTGCCGCCAAAAGTTAAGCCCACGTTTTTTTATGTGCATAGAAAAATTTTAATTTCTAGTGATATTTGAAAGCCAAAAAGCCAAAAATCTCCGTGGATATCAGGGATGGGCGTTTACGCGTCGTCTTTAATTGTCGACGTCTACGTGTAGACTTCGCGTAGACTATGTAAACAACGTAGACTATGTAGACAATGTAGACAAAGCGGAGTTTGCGCTCTAATTTCAGTTTAATCTAACCTATATTATATTTAAACCTTCAACTAATCTTCTGACTGCAACCTATTTTTTTTAAGTTTTGCATACATTATTTATTTTTAGTTACTTTTTTTAAAAACCAATAATGTTGATGATTATGTTATTATACACTTGCTAAACAATTTTAAAGAATAGTTTTATTTTATTTAATTATGTATTTTTATAATGGGGTATTTTCTTTCAATTGAAATGAAAGTGAAAACTTTCATTTTTGTATACTTAATATATATTTTTTTATATTTTTTAAAACAAAAATTATTATAAAAAAAATTATATAAATATATAAATTAAGTGTTCTTAAAACTTAATCAGATATTTCAAATTGTTGCTGACTTTAAAAATGATAAAATTTTCATTAAAGAATATATGCGACATATCTTTATTTAGAGATTTTATAGAAAAAAAAAATGTTGGTCAATCTGACCTGACCTAAAACTATCGAGGAGCATCAAGCGAGACACACTTTTTTTTTCTCGTGAATTATCGGCAGATATTGTTTGATCTTTTGTACTCTGTTCATACATTTTTTTTATAGATGGTTGTGATAGGTAGGTACTTTTCCAAATTCCAAATTTTCAATTTTCCTTTTTTTTTGCAAGAATCGCGAGTTACAGCCTTACGAAATTATTTTTTTGAGGTACATACCTACCACACCTTTTTCTAGTTTTGAGAATTTCTTAATTGTCGACATTGTCGACATTGTCTACATTGTCGACTCTTCCAAATTAAGTCTTCATCTAGATCATTGTCTACGCGTAGACAATTGCATTGTCTACGTCGACATTGTCTACCCGCCCATCCCTGGTGGATATACGATTCACCCAAACCAAAACAGATACCACCTAGTCTATTAACACAAGTGACGGAAGAAATAAAAAAGAACCAACTGTTAGTGATAACAATTGACGAACTGACATATTTTTTGTAATCCCAGTCAAGTTGCTAATCATTATTTATATTTTAGCAACTACCTATTCGATCTGGCAACTTCAAATCCCGATATTTCAAGAACCGTTGGGAATTCAGGAAAACCAAATAGAATCAATTTTGCTTAAAATTAGTATCTCGGATACCTCGGCGGTCACCCTGTATGTGGAAAGTAATCATAGTTTTTTTTTATCTTAAAATTATACGATTAAACTAAACACCCATTGCCTGAAAAAATTAAGTATGTTTCCAAAATATCTATAGGTATGCAGTTTGCTTAAATAGAATAAAGTAAATTTGTGGTGTAGCTTCTTGGTAAAATTTAGGAAATGAAAAATTTTGAGCAGAAAATTTCAGCTCGTTGAAATAAAACAAGTGAGCTACGGAATTAAATGGAAAATGTAAAATAAAAATAAAAAATTATATTTCTGCAGTTTCCATGCCAAAAAGCAACATTTTATAGTCTAATTAGATAACTAACAAGGATTTTATTATTGTAAATAAGATATTTATTCCTATGATAATTTATTTACTTTTTTATCCCATGTTTCCAAATAAATACTGGATTTTTAATATTAATGGAATATCAATGTTCTTATTGATAAACATGATTATCTATTTGTACTGTTTTTGGTTTATATCTGGATTTGTCTAGAACTAACAAGGTTTGCATCTTAGGTTTCAATATCGACAGTTTACATACACTGAATTCAAATAAAATTTTGTCAAATGGATTTGGTGAAGCAAAAACGGCATCTAAAATTAGTACCCTGCATTAATAAGCATAAATCATCTACTTTTCAACTTCTTACTGCTTTTATTTCAGTTTAAAAAACTAAACCACTAAATTATTTACAATAATTTTAAGAAAATTTAATTTAATGAATACAAAGGCGCGGGATGAGCTTCAACATCACAATTGATATCTCAATACGTTTCTAAAATTATAATAAAATTTGTTGTAACTTACCTAATAAGATACTAAAATAAAGCACAAATGTTTCCATTCTTTAACAAGATACAATAAAGACAATTAAACCAAAAACCACGTCTGTTTTATGATATATATCTGTCCTACTGAAGTTCATTAATGTCAACGGAAGCACTTATTTTTATTTTACGGAATAATAGACACTTGGATTGTCATAAACATTAGTTTCACATTATCCTTGTTTAAATATGAGGCACATTTTTTATGAAATTAGTTGTCCAGAATAATTAGTGTTAATATTCAAGGACTATTACCGAATTGAAATCGTTGTATGGTCATGACTTTATAAGCTATTTCTAAGGGTGGTGCTTTTTGAGAAAGCTTTATTTAATTTGAAAAAGATCTAAAAAGAGGAATATGTAAAGAATAATAATAAACCCGTGTTTAATAAATGTTCTCTTTGTGGCTAGAAACATTTTATAAAGGTTTTGTTATATACCTCTTATGAAGAACACACATATTTTATTGAAAATAAGACAATATGGAATTCATCATATATTTTATCCTAAATAAGAATCAACAAAATTTCAATACTATTTGATTGTTATCTACAATTTTTTCTTTATTTATTTTGATATGTTTTGTAAAAAATGTCAAAATTAATGAAACCCTGGCGTCAAAAAGATCACTCAAGGGTTATTTTGTATGAAAATAGTTTAGGTTAACCAAAAATCTCACATTGAAAAAAAGAGACAAATAAAAAATACGAAATACACGTTTTGAAAGCCAATCTGTTCCTGGCATAGATCTAATATAGAACTATTAGATCTATGGTTCCTGGATAGCCAAACCTGAAATGACACTTCGTTTTAAAATTAGTTTTGACAGTTTAAAGTCTATCTGTCTGTTTGTCAAAAGATTCATAAATTTGTCACATCGTTACATTTTAAGAATTAACATTTATCCTAATGGCCGTAATTCACACTAATGCAGAAATGACTGACATGTTATTAGTTGATGGATATTGGCAAGAAAATAGCCGCAAAACTGTCAGGTGGTGTAATTTAAATAAAATAAAATAAATCTGTAAGAATAGGTATATAAAGAAAGATTACCAAAACGACAGATACCAGACGTCTTCGAGAAACTGGCAGCTTTGCTTTTGTGACTACTAATTTTGGATGACGACGTGCATACGATTAGGATTCCTAAGGATGAAGAACACATTTGGAAATCGAGGCTAAGCACCAGACGCCTAAGTTTCGCAAATCAGAACTTCTAAAGATGTGGTTAATAGGGTTTTAGAAGAACAACGGCTGCACCCATATCACCTTCAGCCTATACAAAACTGTTTAGACCTTTTATCTGTGTTTATCTCTACGCTTTTGTCACTTTCACACAATAATTTTATTTACTGATAAGTGCTGCTTTACAAGTCGGGGCATAAAAATGTTCGTAATCTACTGAGACTATATTTTAAAGACGGATGCAGAAATCATAAGAACAGTTCAGTTCAATTGTCTTTAAAGAGTTAATATTTGTGTCTATGGAACCGGGTTATTTTGATATTTTTTTCTTGTCTTCATATTTTTTTGTAATTTGTATTGTTCTTGGTCCATTTCTCCTACATTCCTGTCATTGTTGACCAATTCGTCTTTAAATTTTTTATTATAGTTAGCTCGTTAAAATTAAAATTAAAAAAAAATAAATTAAAATTGTAACGCTAATATGCTAAATATATTAAACTTTTCACAAAATGAAGTCTATGTTGCGATAATACAAATTCAACCAAATATGACATCCGAACCTGATTTAATACGGGCATATTTTATAAGAGACTGTGCCTCTGCGTTTGCTGCCCCGTTAACAACTATCTTTAATTTATTAATAAAATAACTTGTTATCCCGAATTTTGGAAATTATCTAGAGTATGTCCAGTGCACAAGAAGGACAGTAAGAATGAATTAGTTAGTTATAGGCGAATTTCCATTTGCAACTTCCCCAAAATATTCGAAATTTTATTATACGGCTCCTTGTCTGGGTTGATGTCATGGAACCAACACGGTTTCATAAAGGCAGATCTACTGTCACTGACCTTATCCAGAAAACACAATTTATTATAGCTGTTTTACATTGACAATTTATTGATCAATTAATTCATGAAGTCGCTTCATCAAGAAATTGGACAAGTGTAATGCACCAAATCTACTGTCAAATAACTTCATGAATTTATTCATCAAGTTCTTGACAAATTAGAGCATGTTCTAATTTTCGTCAATTTCTTCGTGAAGTTCGGAAGTATCAACCCAACAGATTTCCAGCCTCAGATCAGTAATGAGGTTATGTTATTGGAATATGTAAATAATTGTGTGGCGACGTGCTAGTTTTGAATTATTTTTACCGATTTGTTACTTACAAAAACTAATATTTATATAATACGTGTCATAACGGTACCGCTGTTGTATCGCTACAATTACGAGTGGAAAGCTGACATTTTTGAAATTTATTTGCTTCTTTGATTCATTGGTAGAACTGATTCATACGTCAAAAAACTTGACAAAGTCTAGCAGTGTAAAACCACACTGTTTACCAATAAATTCGTGAATTAATTCATGAAGAACTTCGTCATTTATTCATCAATAAATTGTCAATGTAAAACAGCTATTAGTGATAAATTTGACCAGATGATACAAGTCGACCGACTTCACTAAAGCTTTTCACAGACCAACCACGACCTCTCGTTATATAAATTAGATAGGCTTGGTGTGCCTGAATCACTATTATAATTTTTTAAATTATATTTACAAAATAGGTATCAATTTGTTCAATTTCGTGGTCTTAAGTCCCACAAGGTTCATCAAATATCTGGCATGCCTCAATAAATTCATGAATCCTTTTCACCAAAACTATTTTTGTAGATAATTTTGTAATGGTGTAATTAATAATAATAAACTTGCTTGATCTACTTTGATTCATAAAATCTAACATTTTTCAAAACATTCAGTTAAAAACAATCATAATAATTAATAGCGTAACCTTCTGCAGAAAATGTCTTCATTAACATATGTGTGGAAATTGGACTTGTTAATAGCCACTTTTTAATTCTAGTATGAAAACCATTGAGATTCAGACAGCGAGACCAATGTTGACTAGTTGATACGTATCAGACGTGAAGCGTCCAATTAAGAAATATTGTTGGAGTTCGAGAGTAGGTATGTGAATGCCAATTAAATGATCAAGAACTGAATTGCAATAATAGCACTTATTTCCGATTTTCCACATCCTGCAAATTAAACAGTGGTTTCTCATCCAATTCATTTTATTTAATGTTTCCAAATAAGAATAATGACAGTAATTTATAGTCACAATTTATGGATTGGGAGAAATCTAAGACAAATGATAGTATGATTTCCAATAATTTTCGTAAAAGAACATTCAATTACAAATTGTTGTATCCCACAAAGCATTATTTCATCTTCATTATTAAGGACTAAGACCACTGATGTAAAAAGATCAATTTTTCTTTTACTGAATTAAAAGTTGCTTAGAATAAGAGGAAAAAAATGTTATCCCTTCACAAAATTTTTTTCATCGAAATTCCCAAATCTTTCCAAGTGCGTCGGACTACCCCAAAACGACTACTTGAAGCACATAGATACCCGCTCAAAGGGTACAGCCTAATGACTTACCTTTTGATTTCTAACTTCTCTCATACGACTAACAGATGTCGTTAAAAGGAGTTCAAGATTAATTAGAAGCATTTTCAAACGAAGTACTTTAAATAGTAGTATATAATATATTTTTAAACTTTTTTCTGGAAACCCGATTTTTTAAATGACACGAGGGCATAACTCCAACAATTTTCATTCTATTCACTCGAAAGCTTGACTATATCTTTAACAAAACATTACAAACAGGATAAGTTGATTTTAACATTATTTATTGATAAAAGATTGCCCCTTTATTTGTTGAACTTTTTACGTTAAATGTTCGCTAATTACACAAAAAGATTTCCTATGTATTTCTCTAGCCATGCAGATTAAAAGAAAATTTCTTGTATTTTCCATCTCCAAATTTACATCAGTTACACTCAAAATCAACATGCGTCGTAAGAGTGGCTGTAGCGTCGTCTTATTATATTATGTATTTACAAATAAATACATTTTTAAATGCGGCAATTAATAAAATTTACATGAAACCATTAGGAATTTTTCAAAAAAAAAAACAGAAATAACTAAGAAAAAATATCTCTTAGCTTTGTACTGAAATAACAACCGTAGTTAGTAAAGACACATCTAAAAATAATATGAATAATATTTATTTAGTGATCGAGGGAGTTTAAAACCATTTCTTAAATACAAGTACTTCGGTTATTATAACAAAAAGTGGATTCTGTACACAGGTACACTAACATACCAAATTTCATTTAAATCAAGCAGTGTTTCAGAAACTCCAAATGTTGGAATAATCTTTGCCAACTTTGATGACTAAATGAAGCAACTTCGGTTACAGTTAAATATAGTAAGATCGTCTTGGTTTGTATCTACTTAATCTTCATTGTCTTTTTATCGAATTTTGTAGCGTTAATTAAAATAAAACAAATCAATTTTACTTCACACTTTTACTAATAAAAAATAACTAAACTACTAGCAGAATATAAGGCAAATAATCAAATGGTAGCAAAATTTCATACTGTAAAAAAACAAAATATTATGGCACACTGCAAAATAAAAAATCATTGATCAAAACAAATTATGTCAACGCTAATATTTGTTCAAATTAAAAATATATTTTACTTATTACTACAAATTTCACCATTTGAATCTTTTAAGCATTCGTGAGATACAGAGAGCAAAATACTAAGCAGCTTTAACAAATCCTATCTTTTTGTTGAAAACATCATAGATGCTGTAGTATTCAGACAAGAAGGCTCCTCCCAAAACCCACAATCCTGTCTCTGACGGAGTTGCAGTTGGTACGAAGGAAGACAAGCATACAGTAAATGACATGTAAGACATCTGCAAATGATTAAATCAGTGAATTAGTTCATTTACAAAACGATTAATTCACAAAAAAAAACTCAATGTGGGTTGTGTCCTGTAAATGTTATAAATCAGAGATAGTTCCTGATACCAGGAAACTTGCTATGAATCCATCTCACAAATTTATAAAAAGTTATTGAGCAAACCGGTATATACCCACAAACTGATCAGTTCTTTAATTTATAAAGCTACGGTAATTTTCATAATGAACAAAGTCTCAAATTGTTCACAGAAGAGTGCTTTTTTAAGATTCAAGACCAATTTTTTCAATATGTGGTGAACAAATGCGTTAAGCAAAGAGACTGGCAGGGGTAGAGGAAAGAAAAACTGCAACTTATCTGCCCAAAAGCTGCCATTTTCCGCAAATGGATGATGATGATTGGAAGTGGGGGAATTATTATTTTAGATGAACTAAATTTGTAGCATAACTGCGCAAATGAGCTGTCCATACAATCTAGCGTAGTGGTGGCATGTGAGAGAAATGGCAAATTAGTAATATATCGACGCTTTAGTACGAAAACATGCCATTTCAGATTTCGGTTGGAAAACATGCTACCCTCAAATTTCGGTTGAAAAACATGCTATTTCAAATTAAGCTTGCAAAACATGCTAGCTCAGATCTTTCAGTAAAAACATGCTGTCTCACACAAAAGTAAGTTTGACTAGAAATTTAAAAAGTAATTAAAAGCGTCGATATGTCTTATCTATTTCTTACTTCTATACATAGTGTCAAGTAACAATCAACTACAAGTTTCCAAGTTTTTAATGTTTTCTGTTGTGGTAACTTTCCTGTTTGGAGGTACTAATTAATTGTTGTTTGAAATATTGGCAACAGTAACTACCTATTAAATTTTTAAAATATACTTCTAATATACTCAAAAAATCTTATAAGTAAATCCCATCAACTGAAACAAAAAGACAGTAATCCTTACAGGTTTACGTTAATAAAGGTAAGAATGAATTAAGGAAAAAAAATTGTCATAAAAATCCACAAAATTGTAGCACAAATAAATTTTTCTGCAAGATCTCAAACATTCGTCCAATTTTTGTAATTGAAAATGTGAAGAAATCCATAAATTGTAAACAGGGTAAAACTTTCAGAAATAATTGTATGAATCAGAATGTAAATATCACATTTTTTACCAATACTGTGCAAAAGATTGATACACCTTGTAGCACGACCTCATTGTGTGCTAACTTGTTATGATTGTGTGGACTTTCCTGACAATTTTTATCTGTGCAGTCCAAGAGTAGACCGAAGAATGGTGAACAGAAAAAACAATTTTTAAAGTATGTAAGTTCTTTCTGGAAAATTTCTTTCTTCAAGAAAAACTGCCCCCAGAACCCCAGAGAAGATTTTCTACAAGTTTATGTAACTGTCTTTGAAACTGTTCTGGTCAAAAGAAATGAATAGAAGTAAAGGATGCTTATAAAATTTCCTCATCCTTTTTGTACACATGGAATTCTGTGTTGAAGATAGTTTGAGATACATAACAAAACGAATAGCAAATAACTAAGTTTTAAAAAAAAATTTTGGCAGTTAGTTTCCATTTCTAGGTTACAACTTCTACTTTGTGAACAAGTTAATATAATAAAAATTAACTATCAGGTCATAGGGGCTCTACTCAAATTGTGTTGTATTTAGTAGTTACATTATATTATTTAGTTTATTATCACTGCTCTTCTGAAATAGATATCAAGTCAAAACAAAAATTGGGATTTAAAAAAGAAATGTTATCAAAAATATGATGTAAATCTCACCTTAATAATATACTCAGAACCCTCTAGTCGGAAAGGTTGTCCACCCAGGATAAAATCAATTTTAGGCAATTTATTAACAGTTTCACAGTCCACCTAGAGCACAAAAAAGAGTATTAATAATGACAGGAAAAAAAATTGAAAAAATGCAAGGAAAATATTTGCAAAGGCTCAAGGAATAGGCAAAGAAGACAGTATGCATACTAAAATTTTTTTGTCGTATTAAGAAATACTTTCTTACACTGTATCTGTTGAGGAATATATTTTTAGCCTTTATGTCATCGTGAATTTTATCGATATCTGCCTGTGGTCCAACAATTGTGTTGGTACTTGTATCGGCTATAACTTTGCAACCATTTGGACACAGTGTATAATTTGATTTGGAACTATACACTATTTCAACCCTGAAAATAAAAAAAAAATGATACTTATATTAGATTACCTACATATAAATACAATTCAGCATTTACTGTTGTCGTATTTTACAGATATAAATTGTCCTGAAGGAAAAAAATGTCCACAACAGTATAGATGCCAAATAAGATAAAAAACAGTTGTAAAAAGTTACCTGTCCATAGTAAATTTCCAGTACTGACCAGCATCCACTGCCAAATATGTAATAGGGTCAGGAACTTTATTTGTTACATGGATATGTTTTGGTTCGACAAATCCTAACAAAATATTTCCGCCTTTATTTGATTGTCGATCTCTAAAAACAGAAAAAAAATGTATTATAATTAAAATATCTAACAAAAAAATTAATAATTGTAAAATCGAATAATAGTAATGGCAACAATTGCAACATATGTAAAATTGTTACCTGTTAAGGTATATCGAGAAAATAGGATTTTGAATTTTCTTTTGTGCCAGTAGAGTATAGAAAAATGGATTGTATGAGTCTGTCTTCATACCAAGACCTAGGACTCCATCAATTTTGTTGAACAAAAATGTCCATGGAACTGTGACCATTTCTACAAAGGACTGAGCTGTAGCGTTGGAGTGAGCAATCTGTAAAAACATTATTTAAAAGAATACCGTTTTTAGAATAATCAAATTAATTGCTTAGAACTAAAATTAAGTAGGTACCTATAATAGCATGCATAAATAACTTTAGTCACTGCTAACAGTGTAAAATATTTTATGATAAACAACAGTATGAAAAAATTTGTTGTCCTTTTATTTTCATAAGCAAGTGAGGTATTGGGTCAATCAGATTGTAACATTATAATGTTTCGTCACATATATTTTTTGTAAAATATTAAACTTCATGTCCGTTAATCCTAAGATGAAATGGGTAAATTTGACTTGCATGACGTTGAATTTGATTTGCAAAAACTTGAACTTGGAGTACAAAAGATGTATGATAATTATACACTATTACGACCATATCTTTCATACTACCAAGACTGTGAATTAATTATTCTAAGTATTTTCTGACTTCATACGCAACATTTGGTCATGTTCAAAAATTACTTTATCCTCTTTTGATCATTTTTCTTTCAATACACAGCTCAAATGCATGAATTATGTTCAGTAGCATTAACCAGTGTTGGTTTCATTCAGTTGAAGCAGCTCATAGTACACAATACCAAGCTGGTCCCACCAAATTCATCTAGCTGAGGGCAACACCAAGCATAATCAAAAGAACTTAAAAAATTACCTACTTTTGGTTGCCTAAAGAAATTAGCTACTTTAAGAATACAAATATATACAAAAATACTTACAGAAAAATTATCATATGAGTAAAATCCTGTGAGATTATATTTGCCCTCATTGGCTACATAGGGCCGGTTATCCTTTTTATATTCTGAAGATTTCGTATGATCATATCTGTTGTGAAGCCCTATAAAAAAATATATAGGTATTTAGAAAACTGCTTAAAATAACTAATTCTACATACAAATTTAAAGCACCAGGTTTTCTAAAGAACCAATATATGTATATTATTAAGAAAATAATAAAAAGGGGTATACTTAACTACGTACCATCGTCCTAGGTGATGCGTTTTTATATTTCTAATTTATTTTTTGAAAATTTTATATTTTGTAATACTTACTTAAATAATTTTATAATATTTTACTTCATTTCATACATATTGTTTTGAATTTATTGTCTAAATACAGATTTATTTGCTGTTGTTTTTCAATAAAACTTACAACATCCAATAGACTTCCATTCATTGCATTTGGATGAGAGAACCCACGAAAGACTCCAAGCTGTGTCAAAAGCAACATTTAAGGTTTGGCCAGGATGGCCTATTACGACTTTTCCATAAAATTCATTCTGTAGAAAAATATAAATATTAAACAAATAAACAATTAGAGGGAAACAAATAATCATTAAATGGATACCTACATAAATGTTTTATAGATATGTTTGAAGTTTAGATTATAAAGTCCAGTGTCAGAGATTTTAATGAGTGGTTTGTTATTTCTGTTGTTCAAATTAAATAATTAATTTAATTCTTCAATTTATTAAGTAATAAACTTTAAATTTAAATTTTCGTTTTTTGCATATAATTGTTATTGATTATTTTTAACTCTATTCGAGCTTAGGAAACTATTTAAATGTTAAAACGAAGGTAAATATATTTCGGAAGGATGTCTAAAAAAATAAGTTCGATAAGTATACAGGGTGTTTCAGTTTGATATGTCACAAACACGTGAGCATATTTTGGGAATAAAAATAAGAATAAAAATTGTGTTATTTGATTGTTAACTGCTATTGAACATATTAACTACAATAAGTAATATGAAATTTTGCTTAATTTTGAAAATTTCTGGCGCAGTAATAATTTATGTATCCTATTGCCATAATCTTAAGAAGAAGTATGTAGTAGTACTTAACACATTATTTGTCCTTTTTATTTAATTAAGATAATATACATTTGACCAAAGTTATTATAAGAAAACTTCATGTCATCATATAAAATTAAAACTTGTTTCAATATAATTTATTATTATTAAATATTAGACCCCTATCTAATAAAAATTTACAATAATTGTTCGAAGTGCCGTCCTTGAACTAGGATGCACGCTTCAGCTCGACGTAATAACGATTTCCGAACTCGTTCGAAAATCGCTGGGGTATTTAAAATTGCTCAACAACTATTTTGTATGCGAAGCTGTAGATCTTCAATACTTTGAACCTCTGTTTCGTATACCAAACTTTTTAAGTGACCCCACAAAAAGAAGTCAAGGGGGTTCAGGTCAGACGACCTTGCTGGCCAAGCTACATGACCCCCTCGAGCTATCCACCTATTTGGATAGGTGTTCTGCAAATAATTCCTGGCAGCTAAACTGAAGTGGGCAGGTGCCCCGTCCTGCATAAACCAGAGCAATACTCTTGTTGCAAGTGGAACCTCTTTCAACAATCCTGGCAGGATTTCCTCTAAAAAATGCCTATTAGGCTTGGCCGGTTAAACGGTTTGGCAAAACATGTGGCCCGATTAAAATATCGCCAATAATACCACACCAGATATTTAGCGAGAACTGCTGTTGATGCGTACCAGCGACAGTCCAATTAGGGTTCTCGTCAGCCCAGTAATGCATGTTGTGTGAGTTCATTATGCCATCTCTTGCAAAAATGGCTTCATCAGTAAATAATATGTGTGCTACAAAGTTAGGCTCTTCTGTACAACGGTTCAGCAGCCAGCGACAAAATTGTTGTCGAGGTGGATAATCTGCTGGAGTCAACGCTTGCACCTTTTGAAGGTGAAATGGATACAGCTGTTGATTACGAATTGTGCGCCAGACCTTTGTATGACTTACGCCCAGTTCAGAGCTAATTTTTCTGGTGCTTGTCGTTGGTTCCCTTTCCACCATTTGAAGAATCTGATCTTCAAAATTTGGTTGCCGCGGTCGCGGTCTCTCAATAGCCCCTATACGAATTCCTCTTTCCCTTAAACGCGCGTCAACTGCCTGAAATACCCTTCAGTCAGGAATTCTTCTCCCAGGAAAGTTTTCTGCGTACAATCGTCTAGCTTCAACAGCATTACCCCAGGCTGCACCATACATCAAATGCATATCTGCATACTCTTTATTTGTGAATGCAACCTGCGCCATTATTGAAAAACCACATATACATAAACTGCATAAATGCTATTTATCATAAACATTAACTGTCACATTCAAAATTACATAATAAATTGGATTTTGTTTTCACGGCATACTGAATTCAGAAGCATTGTCGCATGTTAACACAGTCGTCGAAAAACAGACTTCTATGAATATCCAATTTGTGACTAAACTATGAGAGACACGAAGAAAATAAAAGAGACCATTTTTATTGGAAATGAATTGTAAAATTATGAAATGATCACTTTTTTTAATTTAACCAGTGGCGTCACATATTTATTTTGCCCAAAGTGACAGACTCACCCTGTATCTACGCCACTGCTTAATTTTAAAGAGCCATATTTTGGCAGCAAATGCAATATCCTCGGCTTACACAGTACCCCAAATTTGATAACAATATCTTAATCCGTTTAACAGTTATGAAAGAAAATTTTAATTTATAGAAAAAATTCAACCCCCTGTATCTTCATAACGAAGGAAGTTAGAACAAAAGTTTACCAGACTTTTATTCTTATTTTTATTCCCAAAATGTGCTCACGTGTTTGTGACATATCAAACTGAAACACCCTGTATATTCTTGTGGCCATTTTAATTTGAACACACTGTAGAGAAGGTATAATCTAAAACATTTTTATTAGGACGTTGGATCATCAGTAATCATATGTCTAACTTTTATGATTGAGTTAAACAATTACGTGGTAAATGCAACAATTATTATTTTAAAAAAAATCCATACTGGCATGCCCTGAACAACACTATTATAATAAGAAATTGTCGTACCTAATAGGTAATATACATAATTATACTAGAATTGATGAAAAATTATAAAAAATAAACTTTGTAAATATGAATTATATCAATAATGTAATAAACCCTTATATTTCAATTTCTAATTGGCAGTTTCATAGAATTAATCATATTACTATGGCGAAAGTGTGAAGAAGAAGAAGAAATCTGTAGTTGTAAATTTTTCTTTATACTTTATCATATTTTTGTGTTCATGTTTGTTGGAGGTTGAGGTTATGTAGTTGAGGTTAAAAAAGTGTATTAGGTGAACTGAAATAAATATAAGATAAAATTAAATCGCTAGTATTGAAGTAAGTTCTTACAGTCGCAAAATTTTTTGTTATACAAATTGCAACAGTTACAAATAATGATTTTTCATTAATCACATTTACTTTACAAAAATAAAATTTATTCGGTAAAGAAAAATATTTTTACAGCAATTTCAACAAAATTTAAATAATTTTTTAAAATAAATTAAGTTATGTACATATTTTAATAGGGTAGGCCTACATCCAAAATCCAGGAACCGACGACTCTAATTAATCTATTCAAATTTTAAGTTAGAATATTAAAATTTTATCGCCAAAAGTAAAATAAAATTTAACTTTTTTTAACATAGCGAAAGTAATAAAAATAATTTCACATTCTGTTACAAAAACATAAAATGTAGGAAAATTCGATAAAAATATGAGTTTCACAACTATCAAAATGTAGTTTTAATTTCTAGCATAAACACATAATAATGTTACATTTTGTTCCTATCTTTTATCATTATTGCACTGAATGCTTTAGGTTAATACATTTTTATTTTTTATTAACTTATATGAAAATATAAACATTACGAAATGTAAACATGTTGCGAATAGTTACAGATAAATTGTGTTGAAATAGCTTATGAAAAGTATTTAATGACGGCAGAATTTTTTTATTAGTTGTTAATCTCTTGTTCTGGGAGTAGATGGTAACAAAATTGTTGTGATTGGTTTCGGGATATTTTGTAAGTTTTGACAACATTCTCCTTTTATCTTCACATACTTTTACTTTCAAATTAAAATACTTATACTTAATAAGTAGGTATAAATCGAGTGGATTATGCCAACAAGTTTTTATTTTTCAGGAGAAATGTCAGAGCAAACAGCATTATCGTTTACTGATGAAGTATTGGAAACAAATTGCATTTTCTGTGCCTTGTGCAAGGATTTATTGCGGCCACCAATAATGTTAGTAGAAAATATAGGAAATGTGTGCTCAGTTTGTTTTATGGGAGAGAAAAGAAACAACCAGAAAAACTTAAATAATTCTGCTTTAGAAACCATAATAGCGATACTGAAACTTCCATGCAAATTTAAAGCGAAGGGTTGCAAAGCCAGACTAGGGTATGAAGACTTAATGTTGCACCAAAATAACTGCAAATACCGCACGAAGTTGTGCTCATTGTTTAAGATTTCTGGGTGTAACTGGGAAGGTAGTGCAGCCGACTTTGTTAACCATTTCAAAGAAATGCATGGAGATCATGTTATAAATTTTGAAAATAATTTGTTCTACTTGCAAACTTCGTTTAATGACTTGGATTTGGTGAAGTTATTAGTAATGAGAAGTCACACTTATATCCTGCACATGCAGACAGATTTATGCAAGAAAAAGTTATTTTATTTGATCTGTAATGTTAGAGACGACAGTGATGTTTTTTATGAATATTCCGTGAAGCACAAGGGAAGTAGCCACAACTACATAAAAACAAAGTCTAGAATACTCCCAGCTTCTAATATTTACAATGATTATATTGATGAAAGTGTAGCAGTTGAGGTGGACTTGGAGTCTTTGAGGCAAATTGCACAGGTTTCGGATACTATTACCAATATCTTTAAAATTAAAGTCGACAGTGCACAGCCTGATGGTATTGACGAAAAAATGTTACATTTCTTTGAGTGTCCCGTATGCAAGAATTTTATGAAACCACCTATTTACCAGTGCCAGTCAGGCCATAGCATTTGTAACATTTGCCGACCTCGACTTGAAAAATGCCCTACTTGTAGGTCCATGTTCGGAACAACAAGGAACTACTCTTTAGAGGGACTAACTTCCGGAGTTCAATATCCCTGTATTTACCACGATCTTGGTTGTTCTGAGATGTCTACAGCGAATAAAATCATCAAACATGAATCTGAATGTCCCTTTAAACCGTATACTTGTCCATTTCCCAATTGCACCTCTTCAGGAAATAAGCAAACCATCATAACACACCTCAGGGATTTTCATCCGGAAGGAGTTATTTTTTCTGGGACACCTGGATACACAGAAACTTTCCGCTTGGATCAGAACACATATTACAACAAAGTTGTCGAGAGGAAATGTGTGATCGCTTTCAACCACATTTTCCGACTGGCTTCTAAGAGAGTTTGTGAACATTGTCTGTGGGGTGCAGAAGTGATCGGCTGTACTAGCCAACTGAATAATTTTGTTTATGAGGTAGCTATAGTCGACATGCGTCGACCTGAGAAGAAACTAATCAAGACGGACTACTGTCTCAATGAGATGTCAGAAGAAGAGCTATTTAAACGATGCATTATGTTCCCTAACAATATACTAACTTCTTACTGCAATCATGGGATGGTAACGTTTCATTTTACAATAAAGCAAAAATAGTTATTCCTGACCGAAAATAATTGGCTACAAGGTATGTACCTTAATCAAAGTTTTTATATTTTTTTAAATAATTTGTTTTGATGAATTTAAGATATTTATTATATCCTGAATTTGGAAATAGGTTTTATGTAAAATTGTAATCTGTGATTCTTTAAATGTAATTGCAGCCACAAAATTTTAAATTAGCTCTCTTGTAAAAAAGTAGATTGAAAGGTGTTTGTTGAAAAGAAGCAAATTAAAATCCTTGTTTTCTTTTCAAGTACAAACATTTATTTTTCCATCTAGTTTCACCTTGGTAAGTCAGCCCATCGTCAAATAATATGAAAGTTTAATAAGGTTTTTACCTCGATTTTTACTAAGTGGTGAAAGCAGTGTACAATCTAATTTTTATTTATTTACAAATGTTTGAAAAAAAATACATTTTCAAACGTTTTGAAGTATTATACAGTCGTGTATCGGTGAATGAAAGTGATAGCCATATGTTGGGTTTAAAAATACCAAAGATGGATAACATGAGATGACCTTTTAGTTAATGACGCAATACCCATATTGTTAATGTCAATTTAAAGAGCCGCTTATTTCTTTAAGTCTGTTATTTTTAATTTTTACTAGTAAACTATATCACATTTATTTGCATCTTGTTACAATGATGGAAAATTACAGGTCTTATATTACACAAAAGGGCAAAAGTTTTTTTGTGCCTAAATTGCAAAAATAATTAAGCTTTGACTTATAGAGACGTAGGCATAAGTTTTTTTTTAATGGAACATCTTGTATATTTTTATATGATTGGTTAGAACATTTTCTTATGATAAAAGTGATATAAAGTTTGATGGGTCATCTCTAAGAGCAATATACAGGGTGTTCCTAAATAAGTGTCGCAACGGAAAACTGTAAATTCCTCTTGAAAAAAGAAACATTCTTTCCTCTTCCATTTTTCTCTCCGGGCTTTCGTTTTTGAGATACACGGTGTCAAAACTTTAATTTTTTTTTAGTTATTTTAGGAATCGTTTGAACTACAGGACTGAGCTTTTGTACACACATTACCATTATTAATAGCTACTTTTTCGCACCCTTCTTGAATTCATTGGAATTAGTGGTGGAGATTTTAAGGTATCGTAAGGGTTTTTCGCCCCCTAAATTTTACGCCACTGGAAAAATTGACTTTTGACAGCAAATTCTAAAGCGCCAATGAATTTTACACAATAAGAGTTCTCTTTGTTCATTGCTCTAAAGTCAACCGTTTTCAAGAAAAATGACTTTTTATGAACAAAAGCAAACATTTTGCTAACGTTTCGAAAATCTTTTGTAATTCAAAAAATAGGTAGTAATAATTAACAATTTTAACGAAATTTAACAACAGATAGGATTTTAACTTTTTTTTATCAATTTGGCGAGTAAAATTTACAGAAACTGTTCAAAATTACGTCCGTTGGCTTGAATGCACGCATTACATCTTCTAATCATGTTTCTTTCTGCCGCTGCGGCTTCACCTCTATCGGTCAACTTTTCGATAGTATTGACATGGAACGTTAGCAAAAATGTTTGCTTTTGTTCATAAAAAGTCATTTTTCTTGAAAACGGTTGACTTTAGAGCAATGAACCAAGAGAACTCTTATTGTGTAAAATTCATTGGCGCTTTAGAATTTGCTGT
Source organism: Anoplophora glabripennis (assembly GCF_000390285.2). Taxonomy (NCBI): domain Eukaryota; kingdom Metazoa; phylum Arthropoda; class Insecta; order Coleoptera; family Cerambycidae; genus Anoplophora; species Anoplophora glabripennis. The sequence goes on along the minus strand of NW_019416350.1, from coordinate 1,893,886 downwards.
CAAAAGTCAATTTTTCCAGTGGCGTAAAATTTAGGGGGGGAAAAACCCTTACGATACCTTAAAATCTCCACCACTGGCACGTCCAATGAATTCGAGAAGGGTGCGAAAAAGTAGCTATTAATAGTGGTAATGTGTGTACAAAAGCTCAGTCCTGTAGTTCAAACGATTCCTAAGATATTGGCGAAAAACTAAAAAAAAATAAAGTTTTGACACCGTGTATCTCGAAAACGAAAGCCAGGAGAGAAAAATGGAAGAGGAAAAAAATGTTTCTTTATTCAAGAGGAATTTACAGTTTTCCGTTGCGACACTTATTTAGGAACACCCTGTAGATAGTTAATAGAGCCATAGGCATAATTTGTTAGAAAATGAAAAGATTCTGATGATACCATGATCTACAAGGGTTGTATGATAAGTACCTTAACAAAAAAACATTTTTATGTGTAAAATTAATTTTACTTTTCAGTTTGATACACTTAGTCCAGTTTTCATATCTTTTGTATCCTCGATAAAAAAAAATATGATTGCTCCAACTTTTCAAAATAAGTGTTCAATTCAGCATTGATCTCATCGTTAGAGCCAATTTTTTTTTTGTGGCACCATTATTTCATATTTGGAAATAGGAAATAATCGCTGGGTGTTAAATGTAACGAATATGGTGGTTGCAGAAGCAATTCATATCCTAACTCATGGAATTTTGCCATTGCGATGATGTAAATGTGCGCGCATGGTTGTCTTGATGGAAAACGATTTTTTCTTCAACTAGTGTTGCGAGAAACAACTACATCGCGGGCTATAGTGTAGATTCGCCTTGAAAATCCACTGTTCCAACAATTTTTGGTCCCTGACATGCTGTTATTGAATCCATGTTTCAAGTTATAAACTGACGCCAAAAATCATTCCGATTGCATTTTAACATCGCGAAACATTCTTTTGATATTGACGTGTGTATTTGTTGTCAGTTGTAAGCAATCATGGCACCCATCTTGTGGAAAGGTTTTTCATATCCAAATGAGTTGTTGAAATATTCTGCACATGTTCAATCTCACATACTTTCACTCTGAATTGAATCCAATATTTTATGGTTGATAACAAAGATGTAGGGTCTCCATAAACTTCGCTGAGCTCCGTTTTAATCTCATCATTTCAAATAATTATTTTATCACTGCTCAATATTAATTTTTTTCAAAATTACAAAAGTTTAAATGGCTGGCAATCAGAACATGAGCCATGCAGCGACTTAACAGTTTCACAGTATTGTTTTGAAAGGTTATATTTATGAAAAATGTAAGTTTTTAAATACTAGGCACCCTCGTAGGCACCTCTTGCCTAGGCCAGGTACTTATCATAAAGCCCTTGTATACAAGATGTTCTATTTAAAAAAAATGCATTAGTCTATATCTCTCTAACTCAGTTTTCAATTATATTCATTACTGAAGTTTTAGAATATCAAAAAAAAATTCTTACAATGTTTATTTTTCCACCTTTTTCAAATTCACAAAATAGTCAAGAAAACAAATTTGTCAGACTTAGGGTGAACTATACTCTCATTAATCCGGCACGATTAAAAACCTAAGAGTGCCGGAGTACTGGAAAATTCGAATTAATGGAATATGTATATGTAAGCAGTATTAAATTAAAAAATGTTACTTTGAATTGTTTATTAACAAAAGGATTGGTACATATATACATACATATTACATTTCTGTGTGCATATATATGTATATTGTAATAACTGTATAAACTGTATTCAAGAATAGTAGATAAACGCGACATGCATAGTAACAGGCGGAAAAAATAACGTTGAATTACTGGACATGCCGATGTAATGAAGTGCCGGATTATAGAGATTCTACTGTACATACTTCTTGAGTTGTGAATTTATAAGGTTCTTTTTGCAGGGTAACCATTTATTTTTCAGAATGCAAATCATTCCATTGAACAATAGTCAACATGAGGAGATAGAGCTTCATTTTAATCATGCATTTGTGTAGAAAAGACTGAGTGGAATTTTGTTTATAATGTTATATCTATTTTAATTATAAGGATGAGTTTTTTCTATTATAGTTTATATTTTGATATAGATGTTTTTAATTATTTTTAAAGAATTATAAGTTTATATGTATAAAACTAAATAAAAATTATTTGTATGATTTTCTTTACTTTTTTGTTAACATTTTGTATATTCATAAAAGGGGCTTTAAAAAGTTATTGGTAAAAATTTTTTTTTATAAAATTGGAAAAATACCAGAAATACCGAAAAATTTGTCACTTCTTATACAGGTTTTTTTTATATAGAGATACCAAAAATTTAGGCACTGATAGAACATCAAAAAATAATATTTCTTGAGGACTATGAGATACCTACTTTAAAATAAAATTTTAGTTGTATTTGCTAGAGGTCACTACACTAGTTACAATCTCTTCCATTGACATTTGGCATTTTTGAGATTAGGTTTCTTTTATTATATGTCACTTATTATAATCATACAGTTATTATAATGTATCATTAGAAAAAGCCTGTCATTTATTTGTTTGTCTGTCAACTTCTGTTTCTAAACAATGCAGCTGCTTTCCTATTGATCAGTTCAAATTGAGTATTGTAGCCACATGTTTAGGAAAAGTGTTACCTTAATTTTCTTCTGTCTCAAATAATATGAAGATAGATATATATTTCCTAGGATAATTGAATGATTGAATTGAATATGATGACAAAGAAATCTAATCAAATTAATTTTTTACTTATATGAGGGTTGTGTTTATATTTTGGGAATAGAAAACAAAAAAAGAAATTAATCATCGTATATAGCTTTATTGTTTTTCAAAATATTCTCCATGAAGATCAATACACTTCTGCATGCACTTGAACGAATTTATGAAGGACTTTCTCCATTCCGATCGACCGCTTTTTCAGGAGTCGGATAATTTATTTTTGATGTACGGTAATAAAAAGAAAGTCTTTGACATCAATTCGACTTTTTCAGTTTAAAAAAAGTGTGAGAGCTCTTATTGTCCTAGTGGAGAATGATGCATCTTCAGGGTCCGTTGCCCTTATTTTTCTGAAGACTGCTGGCAAACAAGTGGTGTACCATTCAGAATTGACTGTCTGACGTTACACTAATGAAACAGTTACATGTCTGGTTTTTCAAAAAAAATCAGGCGACAATTTGCTTAGAAGTGCTTTTGTTGGATTTGGCTCATTTCGAAAGACCCATGCTGCTGTTTACTTTGATATGTGTTTTGAAGCACAGCGATCGTATTTCTTGAAGATTTATTTTTTCAAGTCACTGTAAATAACACAAATAGCACCTATCCGTCAAAACGTTTTGAGTAAGTATACCAACAAAAATTCGATCATGAGGATAGTGACGTTGGTTGTCACATGGCAGCACCAGGATCGTCCATTCCCGAAGTATAAAAGGCAACCCTCATAAATATTTGCATAAATATTCACAATTTCAATTTTTTTTCCCCCTTTACATAAAACAAATTGATGGCATGAAAATGTTTACACAATGTATTCTCATCATCTTCCTAGTTTCTTCCCCTCATTTGATTGTTATATATATACGCTGTTACAAATTCACTTTTCACTACAGGGATCTCGAAAAGGGTAGGAGATACAAACTAGCTTAAATGGGGGCAAAGTTGCGTAATCAGGGGACCAACATTATACCTCTAAAAAATCAAGGCTAACTTAATTAGTTATTGAAATATTTGAAAAAAAAACGAAATTCTGGAAGTCAGTTTTTGTTTCATTTCAGCCTTGTTTGAGGTGATATTAAAAAAAGAACACTTTCTCATGGCCACTTTCAAACAAAATCAAAACATTACAATTTTAATTTTATTATGACAAATTAATTCATATGAACAACCAAAACACCAACTGAATTAAAAAATTTCAAATGATCAAAAACATTTCGTTTTGGTAAAGGTTGAAAATGAAGATCAGCGTAATATTATCGGAATTTATTATATCTGTAACCACAACTGTGAAAGAGCATGTCAGATGTATTTGTATGAATATCCTGAAAAAAATAGATCGGAATTTGTTTGAATTTTGAACATTCGAGAAGCCTAGAAATAACTATAGACACGGGAATAAAACTAATAATTTATTATTTTAATGCATGGTGGTAATAGTTTAAATAACTAGATGGATTTCACAGGGTCTAACGACACTTACAGTGTACGATAATTCAATAAACAAAGAAATCTATATGAAAAATTTAGATAAATTTGAAACGAATACACTGAAGATGAATTTTTCGAGACAAAACGTCTTGAGTCAGGAAGGCTTGCAAAAAAAGGAATAAAATTTCTAGGGTCGTATTTAAAAAATTAAGTTGATTATGGTCCTGGAGAGACAAAACGTTACATATAAAAATTGATTATGCCATTGGATAGAGGGCAAAAAGTGGCCATGAGAAAGTGTTCTTAAACAAAGTTTGTATCTCCTACCGTTTTCGAGATCCCTGTAGTAAGAAAGCTTGTAACAGCCTGTACGTCAAACAACTCATACATAGTTTATATTGTTGCGCCTGGTACATCATAATAACTACGATATAACCTAAAATTTCATTTCACATGAAAAAGGTACTTGTTGAATGTATTAAAAGCACAGTGTTTTTGAGTTGTCATTAAACAAATGGGTCAAATTTCAAAGATAACGTGTGATGAAAATAAACTGATTTAGATCTAGTTAACTTATTTGTACAATTTTGTTAAAAAATTACGCTAGTGTATTAGTTTTAAAAAATGGAATAAAAAAGAGTTTTTAAAACCAATTTTAAGAAAGAAAAATTATTGTACTAGGGAAGAATAAGCTATCCATGAGGTATGAACCATTCGCTTCAGGACACCCTTCAAGAATTTATGTTTTGATTAACTATGATACAGTGGATTTCGCATTTTTCAAAAAACGGCGCATTTTCAAAGATTTCAAAAAGAAATCCATTTTTTAAATGTATTTAAAATGATATTTAACATTGTACTAGGCACATCCACAAAATACTGAGACTGATGCTCTATAGTTTTTGTTTTCGACAAAGTTGGCAACACTGCATTCAAGGCCAAGGTGTTGGGAGCAGAACGCACCCTCATTTGTCTCAGTTTAGAACTGTCGTTCTAGTGGCATGTTGAAATGAGCGTCACTATTTCGAATCCCACCAGCTGCGAAGTGAAGAGCGTAATCTGGTTTCTCCTTGCGAAAGGAAAGGCACCGTTCCAGATTTTTAACAAAATTAAAACTTTTTATAGGGACGGTGTGATGAATGTTCATAATGAACAAATGAGTGGGCGTCACTCAATCGTGACTGAAGAGATGGAGAACAAGATCCAAGAAATGGTTTGTAGCGACAGTCAATTGACTTCGGACGAGATGAACGTGGTGTTTCCACAAATCTCCAGGTCTCTTCTGCATATATGTTAACGAAACGAGCGTGCTTGTTGCATGACAATGCACGTCCTCACACAGCCAACACCACAAAGCAACTCTTGGATTCATTCGGTTGGAACATCATCAACCAGCCCGCTCACAGACCTGACCTGGCACCTTCCGATTTCTATATTTTCTCTTGGTGTTTATGGGTGGAAAAAGGTTTTCTACCGATGATGATATCCAGTGCCATACCGTCAAACTATGGGTCCAAGAGGCGACAGGCAATTTTTTTTATGAAGGTATCAGAAAGCTCATCCCTCGACTCACAAAATGCATTGAGATTGAAGGCGACTACTTTGAAAAAAAGGTTTTCATGCACCTTTCTGAATATATAAATTTTTCATAAATATGTTACCGTTTCAATTTAAAAAAAATTCAGTACCCCTGTTTTGTGGATATGCCATGTAATATATGACATCTGGTCATTTAGAACTCTCAAAAACTTATTTGTACCAGATTTCAACACATTGTTGTTTATTTGGAAAATATGTCAAAATTTAATTTTAATAAAGTATCTTTCGACGCCCAGTATGTCAAATAAAAAGAGCAATAGGCCCATGGTCCAGATGGTAGCATCTTATGTTTATATTCTACATTAGTTCCTGAATTTGTGGTACGTTTTAACAAGACACAAAACATCCTGTATATTTTATTCTAAGATCAAATAATCTGAAATTTAAATTTTAGTATTTTACTATACTCACGTCTAGATATCTGTATAGAGCAATTGAGTCATTGGTTCGGTTGCCTCCATGGTGCTTCTTATAGAACCAGTCAAAATTTACACCATATTCTTTTAGACTGGGAGCATTGAGATGCTCTTCTCTAGTAGTTTTTTGTCGTATTAACTCAATACTAAAAAATACAATAATTTTTAAGAAAATAAATATGAATATGTAGGTACTTATATTTAAAATTAAAATTTCAAATCTATTAGGTAATCATTTATTTTTATTTGTGAAAACTCTTTTGATAATGAAACCCTTACCGTTTTTTGTAGGGGATGAATTTTATGCTCACATAAAGAACTTTTACAGTGAAAATAATTCGAATCAAGTTCTCAAAAAAAGTTGTATATACAGGGTGTTTGGGTGGTGTGAAAAGAAATTTTTCGAATTTTTTTTTCCTTTGAAATATCGAGCAAATAATATTATTTTTTAATGAATTCGACATTTTTTAAGAAAAATTTCTATTTCTTTTTTGGAATTCTGCGTAGTCTAGTCATAAATAATGATTTTTTAAATAATGTATGGTTCAGAAAAGTAACATTTTCACATAGTAGGCATCTTTCATAGCGACAGTTTCATTGTAATAATACTAATGATTGTCACTTACGTGTGCTATGATTTAAATTCTTATGTTTCTTTATTTTCTTAGTTGTGATCTTTGTGCTCAACTTCGCATTTCATTAGATTTTTTTACAACCATGCTTTTACTAACCGTGAATATGCCGATACTCTCTGAGCTGTCAGACTATTTCCATTACAGAAACCATAAATGAAATGCATATCGGTATTCGCAGTTAGTAAAAGCATGATGGTTCATGGTTGTAAAAAAATCGAATGAAATGCAAAGTTGAGCACAAAGATCACAACTAAGAAAATAAAGAAACATAAGAATTTAAATTATAGCACGTGAAAGTGACAATCATTAGTATCAATACAGAGAAATTGTCACTATAAAAGACGCCTACTATGTGAAAATGTTAATAAAAGTTACTGTTTAGAGCCATACATTATTTAAAAAATAATTATTTATAAAAGTAGGGACATTTTTTCCACAAAAAAGTCCAATTCATTAAAAAATAATATTATTTGCTTGATAATTCAAAGGAATAAAAAACAATCCTTATTTATAACCGATTTTGATGAAACTTATGGTAGTTAAAGACCCTTATGGTATAATTATTACCTATAATTTTCATTCCGTTATCTTAATCAGAAAGAAAGTTATTTTAAAAAATATCCAAATGATAAGACCCCTTTGGAGGGCCATATCTCAGTAACAGTGCTCCGGAGTACCAATGTTTATAGGAACTTTTTTTTACTATTTTTAGCTCTATTTTCACCTCCTTAAATTTTGTACCAACTTTTCCAAACATCCTGTATAGTGTTTCATTTCAAATGAATTCAGAACTATGTATTCCCAAGGGAGACAGAAAAATGTTCTTGACTGTTGTTTAATGGCCATCTTTGCACTAATTTGCACTATAGCGTGTGTAGTTTCAATCAAATTATGACCTTATCAGAATGAAAAAACCAAATAGACGACAAGTATAGAGTAATATCAACAAGGGCCATGGACTAAACTTTGTTAATAGTAATGAAGCATTTTCTGATTAAAGTAAATACATTAAATATTAGAAAAATGAGAAAACTTTTCCCTAGAGGGGCCCCCTACAGAGATACAGGCACCTAAAGGACATCTCTGATGAAAATCGATTTATTTTAAAGTTTTAAAATACTTTGTATAATTTAATTATTTTTTAATACGATGGACAGGAGAAGGTCCAACGGTCTTCAATTCACAGAGTTAGGGACTGCATAACATTAGAAGGAGCATGTAAAATTATGTAATAAAAATCATATTGAACAAAAATAGTTTTTTTCTCGAAAACAGTTAATTTTTTCGATATCAAAGAAGAGTGCCTTTTTTAGTTTAAGGTTCAAACTATCTAAAAATATTATTTTTGTGCCTTTATCGTAAATGGTGAAAAAAAAATTGACATTATTATGCTACAGTTAACCGGCAAACCAAATAAGTGAACTTGTTTTCATGGGACAATTTTTATGGTGTTTTATCTGTTGTCCATCATATTAAAAAATAATTAAATTACACAAAGTAAAGGGGCGCCCTTTAGAGGCCTGTATCTCCGTAGGGGTCGCCTTTCATGAAAAATTTTTATAGAAACATGTCATGTTATTTTAAGGTCCTCTGAATAAAACCGAGAGATTGCCCACATATTCTGGGACACCCGGTATAGGTAATAATATCTTACGGGTAGATGAATATTTTTTGTTTATCTGGATGGAGATTATCGTTATAATTGGAGTTTATTTATTTACAGCAGCGACAGGATATAACAGACTTTGAAACAAGCAATAAAAAAGCAACACCTTCCTATTTTATTTACTGCAGTAATTAAACATAAGTAAAATAAAATAAATGTAACTCTTATGATTTAACTGGAGTAAATTTTAACCCTACTAACTTTGCCGATTACTATATAAACTTTGAAACCAGAATACTGTACTTATATATATATATATATATATATATATTGTTATAAACAGATTATTTCTGTGTATCCAGTACCAATAATGAGAAATAAATATAGTTTTCAAAGCAATGAAACTATTGAAAATTATGAAATTTTGAATACATAGGTATAGTAACTCTCGATGTGAAACATTAGGTACCTATTTTATAGGAAAAATATTGTAATTTAGTATTTGGGATATTTTACTATTACATTTTGAAAATAAGCCAACTATTATGCTGATACTAAGTATATATATCTCAAAGAAACTTCTCAATATTTATAATTTTATATTTTAAGGAAATATATTACTCGCTAATGTTACTTTATTCTTATAGGTCATATTGTTTTTCATTCAGGTAACGTAATAGTTTGATCGAGACACTATAATGCCAATTAATGCACAAAGGCACTCTAAACGTCTTTAAACAAAAGCTTATTTTTTTTCTCTGTCCCTTATTAAGGAAGTTATGAGTCTGTATTCATTTGAAGTGATATTTTTCAACTAACAGATATAATGAGATGCTTTAATTTCCATTAAATTTTATCTGTAGTTATGCTTATTTAAATTTTAATTTGATGCCTACTATTTTTGAAACTTTCATAACAGTGAAATTTTAAGAAAAATTAAATTTTTCTGAAAAATAAGAAAAGGTGTTTTTATATTTATCAGTTAATTATGAAAAAATAAATCATTTTGTATATATTTGTGCCACTTTCTTCGAGATCTCAGTTGTTCAAATTTTTGTTGTCATGAAAAAACGAAATCCTCTAAAAAAGTATGCGTCTTAGTCTTCATTTTTCAGCAATCACCATACATTAAGTTTCTGTAACAAATAAATCTAATCTACAATTTTTTTTACATGCGATTTGGAATCGATTCCAAGAAATGCCAAGTTAAAATTATCATGTTCGCATATGGTACACAGCTTGATGTGAAATCTGATTAGCAGGCAGCTAGAGGAATTTAATAAAAATAAATAGGGTCTTTAAGACATGTTGATGCAATGTGACTTCTTTTCTTAACGACGTTGATAAAAAAGAAGAAAATGTACTCAAGCCAAGAGGATGAGTTTTTATTTGGAAAATATTAAATCCAGTAAATGCATTATTTGCTCAAATTTAGTCATCATTTAAAACACACAAAGTTTAACTGATAAAAGCGTATTTAATTATAATGAAAAGGGTTATATGATTCATTATTTAATTAGAAAGGGTGTTCGGTAGCCAATGTGGGCACTTACAACTTGGACTATAATAAACTGATTTCAATATACTGCCGTAGTTACTGTAACAATTTCTAATTTAATTAAACTTATTCTTTGACTATGTTAGGTACATATTTTTAATAGCTATATCAATTTCTAGTGATATAAACCACATAATGTTATTTCAGTGAATGGGGAATAACAATCCAAGGGTTCTATCATTAATATTAGCATTTAAATAGAAGTAATCTAAATCATAAAAAAAGTATTTGATACAGCTGCAAATTTAGCAACAAATCAAGTTTCAACATTAGACTAGAATTCCACCAAAGTGTTAGCTGTCCACAATTGGAACAATGTATAATGACATGCATCTTCTATACAGCAAATAAAGTGAGGTATATTTATTAACTAAAATTTTAAAAGGCTGATTTGGGTATTTTTAGCGGTCTCTACATAATACGTGAGATGCCTATGTCCATTACTCTCACCTACCCTAAAAATCTTATATTAAATGTTATGAAATATATTAAAGAGAGGCTGAGCAATCTTAAAAAAAATTAAAATAAATTGATCTAAATCTGTTTATATCCATTCAAGGAAGCTTACTGTTAAAGTACGGCTTATTTCCTTTCGAACACCCTGCAAATTTTACTACTTCAAGTAATGCGAAAATATTGCTGAGCTCATCTAAAATTAAAGTGCGTGTAAACGTAAACAAATGCAAGCTTAAGATGTTACCTATACTATAATACTAAGCTTCCTCATAGATGAAAGAATTTAATTTTTTATTTTAATTGAAAACTAGAATCATGAAATGTCGAAAAAAGACATAGGTAACAGAAATTTATTGTCTATCAGTATTATTTTATTACCTATCTAAAATAGGTATATAGAATAAGTATAGGTATAAATAAAAATATAGTCAACTACTCCAATAAAACTTACTATAACAACTTATGAATCACACATTAATATATTGATATAGGTTACAATTTTTTTGTACTTCTGAAATAATTATAATTACACATAATAAAATATAAGAAAACTACAAAATGTTAGGTTAGGTAATTTTTTGCAGAATGAGAAATTAAATTAAAATGCCTACTTAAAACAGTTTTACATTAGTTACTAGATAAAAAAAGATTTGGAATACTTTATATTATGTATTACCTATATCTAATCAATTTATATACTTACCGAAGGGTCCCATTTTTTATTTCCAAAGATAATGTAGGACACAATGCCGCAGTCAAAATCACAAAGAAAATGATAAAATAATTCATTTCCAGTTTTTTTCTTTTGAACTTAACTTCGTGGTAATGTATAATCAAATGATTTGTAATTCGATACTGTATTCAAATTTAAACTTAAATAGAACTATGTAATTCCCACAAACATAAACTCATATCGCGGGAATCACCGAAGGCATCGAAGGTTATACGAATTTTACCGATCGATTGTCGACCGTTAAAAATTCTTATTTGATAATAAATAATCAATGACACATCAATGTAAGTACCTACAACAGACATACACTGGATAGTAGACAGTGATAGGTCTGTTGATAGAATTGAGTCAATAACTACATTGTATATTCACCGGCAAAATACCCCAACTTTTTGTAATGCCAAAATAAGCTTTTATGTAGTTATGTACATTTATGATATGGGATGGATGGAACCACAAAAACAGGATACAAACAATTTTTCCTGATAAGATTAGAAACTTAAAAATAACAGATAACAATATCGTCTATTTGTCCATACTGAAGGCAAATAAAGGAGATAAAACTATGAAGGGTGTACCTAAAATTTTATTTAGAGTATCTCCCCCATAACTCTTTTCAAATAGATATATTTCTTTATAATGCATTCATACAAGTTCTTGTCAAAAGTGTAATATGTATATGTAATAAATTTAGTAGGTACCTACATACATTATTTCAAAAAGTGATGGTATCGTTGTTCGTTTAAACTTGCCCTAAACAGCTTGGTTTTTGAGACTCCAAACTGTTTATGCTACTATTTTTTTGAACTTGGTAATAAAATTTTATTTAAAATTGTAACAAAAAAGAACTTTTTTTAGATAAAAAAAAGTATCTCGGAAAGAATCCCGTTGTCTGAATAAAATAAGAGATCTTTTTTCTTTAAAATACAATGAGAAATAAAATACATACGTACTGAATTTGCGAAATACTATAAACAGACTTAATGACCGGTTAAGATGGGAGTCCACAGTAGGATTGTTTAAATCTCAAATTTTTGCTATATTTTTTCGAAAAAAAAAAATTAAATACGTTGAAATTTGGTGTAGGTAAATTTTTGTGGAATCCGGTATTTACCGGAGCATTATTTTGACCATCTGCTAGTAAAGGACCTCTGAGGTCCCTATAGAAAGTTATATATAGCTACGACCTTACCCAATGACATTCTGTACAGCTTTTTCTACTTGATCCTTATTGGCTGTAAATAAACCAATTAGATTTTAGTAGAAACTTGCTTCCATAATGCTTATGTTAGAGTCAATATAAATTAATGGAATAAAAAAAATGTCGAGTATTAATAACTTAAGAAGCAAAATTAATGGTAACTTGATCTAAATCGGTTTATTTCCGTCCAAGGAAGTTATCCTTGAAATATGAGCTTTCGTTTTCGAACACCCTGTATATTAAGAACAAATGCTAGTTAACTGCTGTAGAACAATAAAGCAGAGAACGCATTAGGCCGGTGTCCCATGCATCCGAATTCCGATGTACGATATCCGAAAATATTTTAATTCATACGAATGGTAATATTATAATTCACATGCATCCGAAATTAATCTCATAGAAATCAAGTATAGAACCATGGAATTTATTACAAGATGAAGGTGAAACATTTTTAAATGACAACCATAGGTATATATTATAGAAAATATACGTAGTATTATATTTTCTACATTCGACATTATAATATAACATTTATTTGACTGTAAATATATCAAACAACAATCATAGTATGTTAAAAACTTAAAAAGTGAGGTTAAAAAACATACGCTTTCGGATCAAAGTTAAAATTATTTCTACTTTTTCCGACATCCTATGAATTTTAAAAATTTCGGATGAAAATGAGCGGTAAAAATTTGAATGTATATTAACCAATAGGAACACTTTTGGACCTTCGTATCGTCGGAATTCGGATTCATGGGACACCGCCATTATTCCATGGCTAGAAATTGGCCTCAATGATTTGGGATCGAGGGGGATTATCCCTCTTTATCCTGCCTCATCTCGTGTAGGCCTGGACAGCCTTCGTAGGTGGGCCCCATCCGTCGTCTACCCCGACCGCAAATGCGGCCGGTGTAGGCGCTTTGTGGGACCTCCTTTTGTCCTGGCTGGGCCCCGCCGGCTAGGGCCCTTTCTTCTGGCGCTCTTCTTGCTTCGCCGGCTCGTCTGTGTAAACCCCGGGGGTAGTGTCATGTTTATGTGTGGTATGGTTGGGTAGGGTAGTGCGGCTATGCAGCCTGGGATGCGCTTTGCTAAGGTGGCCCTTAGGCTAGCGCGGGAGGGGAGGGGTAAGGAGGGTATGGGGTGTGTGTATGTGTGTGTGTGTGTCGTTGTCTTCGTTTCTTGATCCTGGCGGTCTCTGAAACAGAAAAGGTTAGCGGGAAGGGGGGGGATGTCGTTGGGGTGGTCACCCAGGGTCAAAAAGTTGGTGTCTAGGTCTTTTGTGTTTGTCGGTCGAACTTACTACTGTTCTCTTTATACTGTGGTATCCATAGACCTTACGTGGTATCATGATATATATCTGTTCTGTGTTCTGTGTTATCACTGATAGTATCGGGCTGTGGTATGGTAATTATGGTATATAAAAAAAATAATAAAATATTTTATAGGTTATAAATATAAAGTTGTGTTTGTGTACAATATATCCGAGCTTAAAAATTAAGGATTCGATACATAACACACAGCCATGAGAATAACAAATATTTTATTTTCTAAAGTGGGAAAATGGTCTAAACAGTTTTCAAATTTACCAGATAGGTATATAGAACGTGCTATGGAACAGGTATATTGGAGAAATCCTACGGGAATGCAGTATAAACCAAATGCAGTTGTAAAACGCAAAAAATTTCATTTCACAATGAATAGACCCTGGACAGCAGAATTTCGGCAAGATAATGCACCTGGCAAGTTGAGTCCGAAGGTATTTGTTGAACCGATTAGGGAGTGGAGCTTCTTCAGGGGAGATCGTGTGGAAATATTAGTAGGTATGCGTTTTTAATAAAAACTGTAAATAATATATCTATTAGTTAAATTTTACCTGTAGAGTTTGAAATTGAAATGTAACAAGAAATTATTTTATAGGTAAAGATAAAGGCAAACAAGGCATAGTTAAACAGATAATACAAGAGAGAAATTGGGTTATTGTTGAAGGCCTGAACTGCGAATTGAAACAACTTGGAGACGATAAAGAGTTTTCTGGAGTCTATGTCCAATCGGAAAAACCTTTGTTAGTAACCAATGAAGTACGTTTAGTAGATCCATCAGACTTAACAGGAACATCCATTGAATGGCGATTCACAGAAGACGGACAAAGAGTAAGAGTGTCTACTAGAACAGGGAGAATTATACCTATGCCAGCATCTGCTGAAGAAACCATCGATTATAAAACTAAAGCTACATATAAGGAACAACCTAAAGACACTACTGCTGCTGCTGTTAGCGAAATTACCTTCGAACCCCGGCTGTGTACATTTGAAATGGACATTATGGAAAAAATGAACATCAAAGAAGATAGGGTACCACCAAAATCATATTGGTATTAGTTAATTTCCTTCTCATATAGATGTAGAATGTAGATTTATTTTAAAGCAAAAGTTGACCTTTATAAAATTTTTGAAGCTATAATAATAATGTGTGAATCGACTGTATTTGTTCTTTATACAGGTCAATTTTTAAATTAAGTCATATTTTTTAAAGCATGTAAAAGTCGTTAAAGTAACATTTTTGTCATATGCATCAAAATAAAAAACTTACTGATTAATTTCCAAAACATTAATTCTGGTTCTTATTCTATTAATCTTCTCACAGAGAAGGTAAGGTAATCAGATTTTTGTAATTTTGGTTCGACTCGTCGCGTGATATTTTTTTTTCAAAACACCATATGATTTTTTTATTCTTTTCTTTTTTTCATCTCGAAAATTATGAACAAACGAAATATTATATATATATATATATATATATGTTTCAAATATTTCATTAAAATGCGCAAACAATATTTATTACGAATTAACAATGAGGTTTCTTTAAAAAAACAAACGAGGTCAGGTAGGATGTTTTTTAATTTTATTTTTAGTATTTGACATTTTACGCAGTGTGGCATAAGCCAGTTATCATAGAAACATGGGAAGCAGAAATTTTTTAAGCATCTAGCACGTCTTGTAAATGATATGTTTTACAGGCGCATTTTGTATTCAAAATATCGACGTTGAAGCAAATTTCGTTAACATTTTGAATGATTTTTCTTTCATGACACAGTTTCAATGCTTCTCTACCCTTTGTGGAATTTACCGAAACTTTTTATGCCCAAGCAAGTGTGTTTTGTAAGCGGTTTTTTTAAACACAGTGGACGACCCACACAACCTAGCTCAAAATTTTAATCAAACACGAAGAATGTTCCTATATACAGTTCTTATAATATTTCGTTTGTTCATAATTTTCGAGATAAGAAAAAGAAAGCTAGACGCTTATTAATTTCTGCTTCACATGTTTCTATGATAACTACCATTCTGGCTCGTGCCACACTGCATAAAATGTCAAATACTAACACAAATATAAAATAAAAGAACATCCTACCTCATCTTGTTTTTTTTTTTAATGAAACCTTATTGTTAATTCATAATAAATATTGTTTATCAACCAATTGTGTATTTTAATGAAATATTTGAAGAATATTCCTACATATACGTAAGTAGTTATTATAATATTTCGTTTGTTCATAATTTTTGAGATGAGAAAAAGAATTTAAAAACGTATGGTGCGTTTTGAATAAAAAAAGTCACGCGACGGACTCGAACCAGCAATCTCATGACTGTCAGACCCAAACGCTACCAATTAGGCCACGCTCTCAGTTGAAGAATGTCTCGCAACTAGTGGATTTGTCTGGCAGGTAAAACTTCAAAATCGAGTATCTCGGTAATTTATGAACGTTGCATCGAACTACTTCGGAAAATTCTTTTTCAAGTTCCAAACTACACGTACTGTAAACATCAAAAATGACAAAAATCCAATTACCTTACTTTCTCCTTGTCAGTACTTAGAAACTGTTTTAAGATGGATTTCTTTGATATAAAATGATACTGAATTAATTTCTTTTGATAATAATTTCAAAATAACAGCAATAGATACATTCTATTTCTTCTGAATTTATTTAATATTAAATATAAATACACTTGTAATAAAATTTGTTGCACAATTAAAACATGTAAATAGAGTCTTTTTTCTATTTGTAGATATATCAAGTTTCTTGTAACAATCATAAGGAAATTTCAGATTTTTTATTTTTAATTACAAATAATCTACTACAGGATAGGGAATACCTAATAATCTAACATATTTGCATGTATGTACTCATAAAATAAAATAAAAACAAGATAATTATTGTACAATCAGATAAGTTTTGCAATTATGCAGTACAGATAACTATAAAAGTAAGTATTGTGAAATTTACGAAATAAGCTGCAACAAGTCAAATTTTAAAAGGAGTGTATAAAAAGGAAAATGAGTGCAAGCTTAGGGGTCATCCATAAATTACGTCACACGTAAATGGGGAGGGAGGGTATCACCGAAATGTGACGATGTGTGGCAAGGGGCAGGGGGGGTCAAAAATTTTGTGACGTCACATGTTAAAATTTAAAATACTAAAACGCGAAATTTAGATGTGAATAAAAAAGTATAAAAATCTACGAACTTGATCTATATTTATTAATAATTCAGCATTCTCGCTATGAGATTATCTCTCATGCAACATTAAAAAATGAAAATAGCGTTTTCTCTCGATTATTTTTAAATACATGCCTAAATTTAAAAAATGTGTGACGTCACATCAGGAGGGGGGGATTATAAAAATGTGACAACCTGTGACAAGGACGGGGGGAGGGGTTCAAAAATCCTAAAATTCGTGTGACGTAATTTATGGATGGCCCCTTATTATGATAGTAGAAAAAGAAATAAAACGATATGTAACATGAGATGTAAAGTTTAATGTGTAGGTAACATTCGACTGAGATTCAAACTCGGATTCAGAACTGTTCCCTTTAGTCTTATATTCAAATATTTCCTCCTTACTAGTAACTATTGTAAAGTTATAGTGGTAATATTTGAAGTGAAGGGAGATGTTACCTGTAACTGTGACGATATAATGTGCAATAACAGTTACAGTTGATTTAAGAATGCTATTTTGCTAGCTTTTTAGTGGTCTACAAAACTCTTTAGTAAATAACAATGTGATTCCATACCACGAAACAAATATACACAATTTACAATGATATCCTATACATTATATATGAAAATATTCTAATTGTTGCTAATAAATATCGGTGTTTATACTATTTCACAATGTTATGTACTTAAAACTATCACTTATAAACACATTCATTTGTATGTAATAAAATATTCACTTTGAAATATTCTCTATCACCAATTTTTCTGCATTATAGAGCTGGCCTATTATAACCTGCAACAAAACAATGTTAATTGATCGGTAATAGTTTGTATTAATAAATTATTGTTAACGTGTATTGTATATTTTGTATTATTACATAACAACTTATGGAAAGTGTTTCAAACAGCTATTATCAAATTCTCCTTTGGGATTAGTCCAGTGATCTCTTTATTTTATTCTAAACAACATAACCTATAATCAATTAATATTCATGCAAATGCAAATACCATTTTACTTACTTGTCTTTTAATTATCTCTAAATTCCTTTTCGCTTCTTT
Source organism: Anoplophora glabripennis (assembly GCF_000390285.2). NCBI lineage: Eukaryota > Metazoa > Arthropoda > Insecta > Coleoptera > Cerambycidae > Anoplophora > Anoplophora glabripennis. Next base: position 1,875,998 of record NW_019416350.1, on the reverse strand, counting down.
TATTTGATTTTCTATTAGACTTGGGTCTGTTAAGTTTTTATTCTCCCTAAAACCGACATGAACCCTCCTGATTGCATATTCTCTAAAAAAGAAAATATTTGAATTAAAACTGCTTTTTTACAAAATTAATATGTACCTAAAATTATAAGCAGGAAATTTCTGGGACTCTCTAAGCATTGTTTTGTATAACTTCAGTATCTTTTGCCTCGAAGTCATAATTATCATTTCTTTTCTTTATACTTTTTGGTTATGTTACAAAATTTCTATATTGATTAAACACCAATGGCAATCGTTTTATACGGTACATGACATGCCATGCCATGTGAGGTTGTATATCAGACTGTGTTCTTCTTCTTCTTCAATGGAGGTACTAGTAGATATGTGAAGTTTTGAACCGAATTTTCTTCATATAAAACGGGTATTTTTTTTAATATACTCATTTGTATAAAACCCTGAAACCCTACAAACTTATGTTCATGAATATAATCTACAGAGTCTTCATAAATGATTACAAGCCACGTGACCAATAATTTTGTTTGGAATAGTAATTTTATTTCCTTCATGTTAGCAATTAAATTTCAGTAAAATAAAAAATATTAAAACAATAAGATAAAGACACAACATTATGTTTCGCCAGCTATTACTGGTGTAAATTTTCACGAGACTCTATTCAACCAATCAGCGATCGCATTATCTCTGGCGCAGGCATAACGGTTTGTCATTGTTCATTGTAAACGAATCATTAATATTGGTTATAAAGACGTGTATCGATTAATAAGGTCTGTAAGTCTGGTTTAATTTTTTTCAAAATCCTCTATCTCGGAAACAATTGAGTTTTCTATACATACGTTAATATAATAAAATCAATTTATTTTCAATAGTTTTAGGTGATAAATAGATAAAAACTGTTACATTCTGTATAATACTGGATTTAAATTTGTGTTACAAGAATTTTGAGAAAATACAAAAATTAAAAAATATATGTATATAATAAATATTCAAGTTATTCATTTGGTAATTAACGAAACATTTTTTTAAGGATAAATAAATGAATACAAGTTTCAAGTTTCTATGGTTGTGACTAATACAACTTAATAAATTATGCTTTATCAGAAATTCCACATGCGAAAACATACATGAATTGTTGTATTTTGAATAATACGTGCAAAATCGATGGAGTTGTTTAATTTTGCTCCATAAAAGGATTGGATATCTATTTGTCATTAAGGATTTGTTGCGTTTTGCAGCAAAATGTGAATTCCAGGACTTTAGAAAACAACAATGTATTGCCCTTTGATGAAAACTTACATATTGTATTCAGCCTTTACTACTGAAACGAATCATCAATGTAAATTCATTTCATTTTGCAATAATGTAGTTCTCAATAAGCTTAAAAAAAGCTTTCAATTTTATCTAGTGTCGAAGGTTTGAATGAATTTATAACAAATTATTACAATTAGATTTACTTACAAAAACTCACAAACATCAACTGTATAGGTCCTGTGCTGCTTCAATTTTTTTTCTTATAAAAAACGCTGATTTTCAACATCTGCAATAAAGTTCTTCCAACCGGTAACATTTTTAATGGTGGTTCGTCAACAGATTCGCTGTATGGCACGATTTTGAGACATTGTTAAATTACAAACTATAAATAGCAGCTATAATACGTAATTGCGTGCATTTTCATTCTCATCGGTGGAACCCATTATTATTCGAGACATTCATTGCGTCGCTCATTAAGTGGTAATTTTTTTGATAATGAAACATGCAACTCATACTGTATTTGAGGGGACGACTTACGTATGATTTATATGTTGACACGCAATAAAAAAATTACGCTGAAATTTACGAAATAAAGAAATAAAAAATTAAAATCTCGAAAAGTGTTGCACGTAGGTACATAATATAAATACATACATATTTTTAATTTATAATCAACTGATAGACACAAACTGGTGGTTTTTTATTTTCCTCAAAATTTCAATTTTACTTCTCAAACATCCGAAATTTTTTCGTCATGAAAGTTCTTTATATTGGCCTAGGAATTGTTTTCAAAAACATGGTATGGGGTCAATCTCAAGTGCATGCCCAGTGGATTCCAGCTTAGACTCTTCGTGTGACCAAATTTAATGTAGCGGTGCTTGGGCATGCACTTGAGATTGACCCATGCCATTTTTTATTATTATTTTATTATTTACGTAAATAATGATTTTTTTTTCTAAAGCGACTTCAAGGGTTCAACGATCTCTCAAAGACCGAGCGCAGAACACAACTTTTTATCAAGAGCCACCGAAAATATGGACTTCAAATTTAGTACAGTCCAAATTTTTCACAGTAGCTTTCTACGTAAAATTTTATCCTGATGTAAAGGGTTTCTACTGTAAAAAACGATATTTTTTTGCAAATTTGGATAAGCCATAAGTTTCGATTATCTCTCTTCCTCTCCGTTTGTTGAAACTTATTACTTTGGTCTATTTGTCGAAATTCGGAAATTTGACTATACAAAGCTATGGGGTTACAGAGTCTCTAGGGCTATGGAGTTACATAGCCATGGTCTTATAATTTTCCTGCGTCGAAATTCTGTCCCCAGAGCTATGGGGTCATGGAGTCTGCAGTATTCGATCGCCAGGCTCATGGTGTCATAGAATCTCCCCATCCGCCATTTTGATTTAGACTCACCATCTTGAATTTCGAGAGTATATTTGAATCCAATGACCTCGACAATCTCAGAATTGCTTATGACAGAAAAGTGCCATGAATAATTCTTTTCGGCCTGAGGGCTAAAGAATAAGTGTTATAGTCACCGTAATTTGAAAAGGTTATGAATTTTTTCATTTAAAGGGAGGAGTATAAATTTGAGAAGCCTTAACAAGTTTTGTGGGGGTCCGAGATCGGGTGTCGAATGCGTTTAATTCCAAGAAAGTGAAGCAGGGGGTCTTCTTGGAATTCTACCTCAACAAATATCGAATGGACTGTTGTTTTCCTGTTACAACAATTCTCCAAACTTTTGCTGACATACTATAGTAACCTTAAGGGTCAATTTTCTTTCACACACCTTTCGAAAAGTCAGGTAACTTGAATTCTGCACAGCTTGCCATTCCACGTATAGTTTTCCAAACCCAATCACGGAAAAATCAGTTATTTGCGCACCGAATCAAAGGAATAAATTAAGTTTAAGAGGTGAGTTTTAAAATTCATGGGGCGGTACATTCTCTAGAAATATACGTATTCAGGCCGGGGGGTCTATTTGGTGGGCGAGGCGGTGGCGAATTATTCTTTCATGTTTGCATAATTCCGGACGCGTTTTGTTTGCGAATGAAATGTCGGGCGCGCGGTGTGAGATGGCCCGCGGCCGCTTGTTAGTATGCTGACGTCGTAGATGAGATGGCACCCAGCGTTTGTTCCCGTCCTCTTCAGACGGACGAGCGGGATACATTAGCGGCTGTGGAGGGACTAGTGCACTCATCGGCTTAATTAGTGCATTAAATTCACGCGCGATTTTCATGAAACAAACAATACTCATTCTACCCAATTATTTTAATCAAAATCTAAAAATATTATTACCAGAACATGTTCTGGCTATGTTACTTTTATGTGCTATTATCAGTTCATTTAGTTTTAAATCTACAACAACATTTTTACAGTACAACTTAGCTTTAGTTCAAAAACGTCGCCCATGTTTCCAATTCAAAGTCAGAAAACACATCCAGATCCCAGAACAGTTCAACAAAGAATTCGACATCGTTGCTAAAAGTCGAGAACTATCGATAGTCAGCACCATCGATAGTCAATTATCGATAGTCAACGATCAAGCGATCGATACCTAACTGTCAATAGTTCTTCGATAGTGGAAATTCATCATAGAATAAACTAAAAGCACTAATTTAGCGCCACATCTTGGCAGCACTGTTACAAATTGCAATCGCAGACAAGAGACTACATATTACAAATACAATCAACGATCCTTAGAAATGTAAACACTAAACATTACATTACAACAGGAACAAGGAACGGAACGCGGAACAGGAAGCAAGTAGTGTCAAGTCAAAAGTGTCAAAACGAATAATAGTTTGCTAACTTGAACTGAAATTAACTACTTCCGCGCAACAATTTTAAAACTGCTAGTAGTTGTACCATACATAGATGCTAGAGATGGCACAGTGTTGCATTATTTAGTCACTATCGAGAAACTATCGATAATTGCAGAAAACAATCGATCTCGACCTCTAATCGTTGCATATGTCTCAGAACATGGAGCCAGTGTGATACCTACACCCTACATCTACAGTATATTGACTGGAAGTGGAAAAAATACTGACCTTTCGAGTCCTACCGCCGAGTCTACAGAGCCACCAATCGGTTTCAACATCCAAGACAAAATCAGACGATACCAACAGAGCCTGATGCTGTTCGCAGAGTGACAGGTGAAGACCGCATGGGGCGCCCGTGAAAAGTACTCCGGAAATTCGAGCAGCTGGAGACCACTAAACCACCTATTAGAAATTAAAAAGAGCAACCAAAGATCACCTAAATCCAGAGTATGTCTGTTGCAGTATGTTTGAAGACAGGTCTATAAAAATGGAAGATATTACCAGACATTTAATAAAATCGCATGGAATAACTTTTTTCAATGGTAGCCTTCGCCAAAGACTTCGACATGGTGACATCTATGAGAAAGATCGCTTAAGCCAGCGGTATTGAAACTGTGTTCCGCGGAACCCTAGGGTTCCCTACATATCTGGGAATTCCGCGACTCAGTCAAAAATTAAAAATCCATATCGATACTACAAAATTAAAAAAAAATTATACTCTTAAAACTAGCATTTATAAATGTATTATACAATCAGAAAAAAATGTGTTCGAAGTTTTTTTTAGGTGTGCTTGTTCCTCAAAAAAATCGAAATGTTGGCCGGTTTCCGCAACTTCACTATTGCCCAAATTTTCAAAATTAAAATCGAAAAATCGAAATATGTCTAATGTCTCGTCACCGTGGGACACCCTCTAGATATAGTGTATTGAGAGAGAACAATTTTATTTCAAAACTGTATCGTGTATAAAAATCAACATATTCTAGATTGTTATGTTAACTTTGTAAATGACAGTGAATAGTTATTTTGCCGTTATCTTTTACTTTAAGGTGGAAAAAAGGTGAAAAAAGAGAAATTTTTTGACAAGGAAGACTTGCCTTTAAAAGGTTGCATTTGCGAAGTGACTTTTCTTAAATTATTAATAAGTTTCAATTCGTATCACTGTATGTTCACAGAGTTTGTGCTATTAATTTTGATCAACTTCAAATTTGGAAGTATTCTCAATACAGAAACTCTAGGTGTAGCCATGAACATATTCATAAATGTTAAAGGAAATGCAATAAAGTAAAACACATATGTATGTCAAGGCCTATGGGCATTGCATATTTAATATCATAAGAAATAGACACAAAGCAAAAATGTTCAAAGGTATGTCAACTATTCCTTTCGTCAGAACGATCATTTATCCCACTGGTCATGAATTATGTTTGTGTGAAGGTGCAAACTGCATACAGCATGACGCAATGTTGATGCAATATGTTTGGTATGAAAATTTATAATATAAATGCAAATTTGTATATGCTTAAACCAAAGACGATGTACTGTGCCACAAGGTATACAATCTACAATATTTATAGGAGACCAACGACTAAACGAAATGGTTGTAATCAGTTCTAGTAGTATTCCAAGTCCCGAGTAGTTTCAAATTTTCGCTCAACTTTCCGATCGGAACCATAAATTTGTCTCGAACCACTCTACGTAGGACCAATCGAGACTAAAGTACAGACCCATGTCCGAGGGGATCAAACTACCCTCCACGAAAACCAGAAGGCACGGCGCGGAAAAAACATTCCCGGCTATATGTTTCGAAAACTTCCACTGCAGTTCTTTCCGAAGCTCCCAGCCGTTCGCAAACATCAAAGCCGCAGCAGAGGATACCGCTGGAGGTCAATGTTGTCGGTAGAGTATAGTCGTCGACGAAGCGCCGCGTAATACAAAATTCGCCTCAGTTTCTGATTAGGGAGAATAAAAGCTTCTCTTCGAAAGGTACAAAATGCGTAATGTGGAACCGCAATACAAAATTACAATACAGGATCTCTAAAAACCATCCAGAAATGGAATCAATCAACCTTGCAATCAGTAACGAGGAAGGAACCTGACGCTCTAAATTTATTGCCATTTGTATTGTATAAAATCTCTGCGCATGATAAATTAAACATTTTTTTACAGTAAATAATATTTTTATCAATAAATCACAAATTTTTGCAATTCGAAAGGTTGTTAAAAATTCTCAGAAATTTTACGAGCTTGCTCCAGACCTAGACTTCAGTCTAGCACTCCATCCACCCAGGCATTGTCCAACCCTGCTGTGACGATTCCAAAGGATATAGCAAGCTCCTAGAAGATTCCCAAATTCATAGGTACCCATAGAAGGCCAGCACAAGCTCCAAGAAGCTTTCAAAGTTGTAGGGACTCACAGGAGACCACAAAACAGGCAAGCCAAAGCCTGAAAGAAAGTGATATGAACACAACGCAGTAACCATACTGGAAGTGTACAAGTGTGGAAAAAGGCAAAAAATTATATCGTTGCGTTGCTCACATTTCCAGTAACGACGTCCCCACTCTCAAACGTTCATGGAGATTGGCGCGATGAAGGAGGCATCCGAACATCTCCTCTGCCTCTTTGTAGGCGAGCAGGAGACCAAAATCTCAGCACCGTAGAGGTGCTTGGTAAAAATGCGGCTTCTCGCAATATTACAGGTAATTCAAGTGTGAATGATGAAATTAGACGACAAATTATTGTACCTACAACCCTGCTCAACATTTTAATTTAATCTTCCCTTTAAATGAACTATCGTTCAGTAAGATAACAATATTAATCATTAAGATCAATACATGTATAAATACAATGCAAACACCTTTATTGGCATAATTATAGAGGCATGTATTCTACTGCAATAGCTGCAATTTGAAATATTCCTATATTTAAAACAATATCTTTTTCTTGTATGAAACAGTGGACGCCTCTGATAACGTGTATTCCGTTCAAGCTTATTATACGAGAAATTACTACCCATGATAACAGAAGGATGAGATAAGGGGTAATTATGCAAATTTTATTAAGGTACCACTTTCAACTCTCACTTTGGAAATGTTTATCTGGTTTTGTACAATGTATACGTTATTAAGGCCTACAGGTTTGTTAAGTACAGATTAATATTAAATATTAAATACATATAAAGCCAGAAATAATAAATATCTATAAAATGTAGTTGCATTTGTAATACCAACATAACATGTATTGAAATTTGTTTGTATTGAGTTATTTTTAATATTGTGCCTATAGGGATATCATACCATTTTTTGTACTACCTAGTCCCCAACATATATTATTTACAGTATATGTATAGGGCGTCATCTTCGTCGATGTCGACTTTTCCATTTACCTAGCGATTGTAGGTATAAAAGTATACAATTTTGAAAAACAATATTTTTTTTAATAGAGGTATCTTACTGATATGTCTTTCTAATCTACTGCGAATGCGAGCAAATTGCTGCAGACATTAAAAAACGTTTTCATGAGATTTCATTTACTGTATCGCCCAATAAGAATCATCTCCTAACAATTTTTTTGGGTTGTATGTACCTGCTGAACCAATTACAATGATGAATCCAGTTCATAGCCCGCTGTGATTTGTACTCGATTAATGAGAAAATCACTATAAGAATTTTTCTATTAAAATTTTGGCTACGTAGTATTAATAATCTTTACTTAAAATCCTTGCATAACAGATTTTATCAAATGTTTTGCAATGTATTAGCTATGTCCTGTAGAACGGCGGTGACAACAATTTTCATAACCAAAAACGACGGTGACAACACTTTTAACAGTAAGGTGATATTTAGCATTGTATTAGCTATATCCTGTCCATATTTAGTTAGTGCATCTCTCTCGGTTTTCTGCCACGAAAATTTGATTAACTCTATATATTTAGTATTTTCACCTCCAAGAACGGCGGTGACAACATTTCTAACAGCAGAGCAATGTTTCTCATTGTATTGGATATATCCTGTCTAAATTTGGTTAGTGCATCTCTCTTGGTTTCGAAATTTTTATACCTATGTATGTTTTCACCTATAAATATTGAATAACTCCAAATATTTCGAATTTGCGTCACCAAGAACAGCGGTGACAACATTTCTAACAGCAAGGCAATGTGTCTCATTGTGTTACCTATATCCTTTCCAAATTTGGTTAGTGCATCTCAGTCGGATTCGAAAATTCAATACATATATCCTTGTTTATTATGTACCGTCAAATGGGGAAAAGTGGACCAAAAAGCACGATTTTTTAAGATTTATGAGTAAAAAATTCTCAAAAAAATTTGGAATTAGACACTAATTTGCCATCTAATTGTTAATTAAAGGAATAAATAACCCCTCAGGCTTTTTAATTTTTTTCAGTTAAAATGTGATGCACTTTACTTTATGTGAGGCCTTATCATTCTAAAATTCGAGAATATTAGCGATTTTAAGGTATTTTTTCAGATTGAAAAATTTTGGTAATTTACTGGGGCAACTCTGACATTGGATTCGGATTCAGTGGGTCAAAATATACGGGAATACATAGGTCAAACCACGATTTTCAGTCGCTGTTAAATCATACCTGGATCATATGCTCTTTTCAAGTTAGGAACGATTTGTAACCCTATAGGCCAAACCTGACTTCAGATTCGTGTTCAGCGGGTTAACCTACATAGGAATATAAAGATCTGACCACTAGTTTCAGCCGCTGATAAATCATACCTAGATTTTAAATGTTGATTTGTCGATTTTGTGTTTTTAAGCATTTTTTGATGTTAAAAAATTCAGGTGATTTGTTGAGGCAATTCTGACATCGGAGCGACTTAAAATGCATGAGAATAATGTATTCTGGTCATTTGCATAAAACTTTTTTTTGTAAAGCTGTGTAATTTTACATTTAGATACTTAGATAGATTTCGTCCTACATTGGTAGATTTGATGATGACTTAATAAGTAAAAGTCGAAATGGTTACCGGCAATATATTAAGAAAAGAAAAGTGTACAACATCATTTGGGTTCACTGGACTTTTTTTTAAATATAGTTTTAAGATTCGTCTGATGGTAAAAACTACTGGATGTCGTCTCACTCAGATTCACTCTGTACAAGAAACTTATTGTCCCAGCAATAACGATCCCTAAACTTAATTAATTAACCCAATTTAATAATTAGAATTCTTAATTGCTAGAGGAAACGCGAGACTGACTATCGGCTTTCAAGAAACCTCTAAGGACAATAGAAACAATTTAAAGCAGGGTTATAGGCTAATAAACAATATTTCCTATTAACATTATCAAATTTCTGCCCTTCTAATTGTTTGGGTATTATATCGAAGTTAGAAACAATCTTCGAAACTGATGACATCAAACATGCTACACAGAAAACATACCACAAACGTACCCTTTAAAAGCAGATGGCAGAATGTTTTCGGAAATATCTTGAAAGTCTTTCGAGTCTTTTCGTTTAAACTTAACTTAAGCTGACAGACACTTATTTACACAATATTATTCAGGTAGGTACCACATGTTGGGTAAGGGTAGCTTTCGGGTTTTACTATCACTATGGCATCATTCTAAAAAAAAAATAGAAAAATACTGGTCTCTAGATTAAGGAAGAGGAAGTACTCTTCTTTGATTCTAATCAACCAAATTATTGTTTTCTAGAAGTTCAGGTTTTCATAGGAAGGCGCGTTTGCACAATGCCATAACATCGATGGCACATGCTTTGAAATGTCGTTCATTCCGATAAAAGAAGTGCATAATTTATTATTGTTTGAAAAAATAGAAATTGTATTAATCTTCAGCTAAGTAGATTCATTGCTTTTCTTGTAGGATAGTTGTTGGCGACCGCTATATGTGGTTCAAAATATAACTTATTTAATTATATTTTCCGAATAGGGCAAAAATAAATAATTAGAGATAAAATGGTAAATAGAAACAAGATAGAAGATATTTTGTAATGTTTTATAACAATTTGTCACACTGTCATTTGCCCACAGCCAACTTGTTATAATAGGAATTTTTTTAAAACTCTTTTTTGTTAGCTATAGAAAATGCTGTATAAATATGAAAGAACATAGTGTATTTTTAGTTTTTAAAATAAAATACGGGGTGATTCATTTTAAAAAATTGAGAAAATTATGTGCTCGAATTTTGGCTCGCCCTATATTCAACTGTTGCAATAATAAAGAAATAGCACTTTCTATAAAACTGTACCAATATCAAAAATGATTCTCGAATACAATTGACCATAACTTTTTAAATACCCTGTATAACATAATAAATCCCTATATTTGAAGCATCGGAGATATGAACTTAATCTAAATTTGAAATAATGTATAGAGTGTCCCATTTAAAAAAATATAATGTTTGGTTCACCCTGGTAATACGTATATACGAAAATAATTTTAAAATGTGCAGTTTTAAGTTGGCTACAATTTTTGTAAATAACTTCTTTGATAATAATAAAGGAGATATCGTACGCACTAATGCCGCACCCTGTATATGTAAATATACAGGGTGATTCAGGTTTAATCTGGATAACTTCAGGGTTCGATAGAACAGGTTAAAATAATGTTCATTCATAATAAAAACCTGTTTCCTAAATCGCATCGTTTGGGAGATAGAGGGTGATAAAGTAGGATTTTTTCCCTTTTCTTAGCAATAAAAATACTTTTTACTTTTTACGACGATTTTCACAAACGTCGCTTTATACAAATCGTTGTGGGTTTTGTTTTGCATGGGTTGCTTTAACGTTAAATGAAATTTACGCGGCTGGGGCGCTACACTGTCTCGGATTTCGTTGAATATCTCAGAAATAAGGCCAAATATCGAAAAAAAACGAAATTGTTTCAAAATTAATGAGACAAAAGTGGTATGCAGCTGTTTTATTGAAATTAATTAATTTTTTTGAAGTTTTGAAATAATATAGTAAGAGGGGCAGGTGGTTCAAACTTAAGAAGCTTATGTAAGATCATAAGGAGTGTTTGTAATTCGAATTTCAGGTCAATCAGATGAATCGTTCAAAAGTTATGAGGAAAAAGCGGGAAAAAATCTATTTCAACGCCCTCTATCTCCGAAACGATGCGATTTAAGAAAAAAGTTTATGTCGTGAATGAACATTATTTTAAGCTGTTCTATCGATTCCTGAAGTTATCCACATTAAACCTGAATCACCCTGTATATAAAAAAATTAATAAGATGTTTTTATGTACATGGTCATTTTAATAATATTCCTCCTCTTAGCTTTTTTACCCTTCTTTCTAGAAAAAAAACTGTAAAGACCAAGGTTATAGGAAAGTGCATCGAAAAATAGAACAACGTAACGTTTCTCAAATATAAACCAAACTTGTATTTTTTAAATGCAATACTTACATACTCTGTAGGTAGGTAGGTAGGTATATTTATCTATTTTTTAAAATTCCCCTGTTTTCTTCTGATTGCAATAATATACAATATACATATCATAGTTTACACATTATTTTGGTTAATTTATTCACCCTCTACAATAGATAATGTAATAAGATTGCCATGGAATTAGTTCGTGTGTATGCTCTTGCGCTGTTAAATTTACTGAACTGATTTTAAATTATTGAATAAATATCTTATCAGACAGGGTGTTTTCAAAAGAAGTAGCACAAATGGTACCTACAGGTAAATCTGTGAATACACGTTTTGCATAAAAGTGAAATAAGCATCCCCTAAGTTATTTTTGTAATCATTTTTATTTGAATTGAATATTCAAAAATACGTATCAGATAGCCTAGTTCATTTTAAAACTTTTACCTCTATCACTTTTTTCCTTTATAACTAACCGTTTATTACTAAAAAAATTAAATTCATTATCATGAGGTTAGTAGAGTAAGCAAAAAAGTAAGAGAGGTAAAAGTTTTAAAATAATCTGGGCTATCTGATACATCTTTTTGAATACGTATTCAATTTTTGTCAAACAAAAAAGTTGTAGAAAAAAATAACTTAGGGAATGTTTATTTCGACCCCCTCCAAAGGGCAGAAATTTTCGAAAAATTATCAGTGTAAAGGAGTTAAAATAATGTCCTTTGTTTAGAACAGGATATATAACTGTTATGCATTTGCTTTGAAAGTTTGCATAATACTTTGGTATATTTATTGACAACGCACTTAAAATCCAAAACAATGGTAGTAAATGTGATAAGGTAACAATAATGGTGCCTGAATAAAACAAAGCAATTATATTTATAGTATTACGCGGTATTTTTGAGTGTTTTGTTTCATGCGAAAAGAAAATACTAAAAAGTATTCCCATCCTATTCTAAACAAATGACATTTATTAACTCTCTTATAAAGTCCTGATTTGACCCCCATGTAGTTTCTGCTATGGGGGATACTAGAAGATAAAGTAGAAAATCTTGAACGTAGTTAATAGGTTAATCAATGAAGCGAAAAACATAGAATAGTATGTCTTTTGTCTGGAACAGAATGACGGAACATCTTTTATAGCATTTTTCCAAGAATTTTAAGGATTGCATGGTAATCCTGACTATCCATTGTGGAGGATCAGTAAAAAATATATGATTTGTATGCATTGTTGTAATCAGAAAAATCAGGTAATTTCAGAAACCAACAAATATACAGGGTGCTCTATTAAATAAAAACAAATGTTTTGTCCATATCTCAGAAATGCAGCATACAATTATTTTTTATGTACTTGTTTGATATCGCAAGAAAATTTACTAAAACTTTGGTATATGCAATGGTAGAATGTAATTTGAATGATCTTGTACTATCCGTCTTAAAAATATGGGAAGACAGTTTGGGGCCATTCTGTAATATGACATATCCTGGAATACAAATCACAAAAATGACATTTTCCGCGCTACACTTGATTGGTTGCTGATATATTCGTTATTTGAGATACAATCTAAACAATCGTCACACATAATGTACTAAGTTATAAATGTCATACAGGGTGTTCACAAAATCGTACCAAATTTTATCTTTTTCAAAGGTGAAAATTTGTTCTTTTTTTCAAATGGAACACATTTTTTAACTGGATGTGAAATACCTTCTCAAAATCTACAACTTTCATAATAGAATATTATATATCAGTTCCTTATATTTTACAATATTTTTAGCAATTTTTTTATTTTTTATGAAAATATTCTAGGGAGGCATTGATATGTCAGTGAAACAAAAGAAATGTTTGTAACTGTCAAAATTTTTTCCTGTCATTATCTTTGACTGTTGAAGTAGCGTTCTTCTGCGATTCAAATAGTTATTCTTAATTAATTAATATTGTTTTTATGGTTTTGTTCTTACTTATTGATAATGTATTTCTCAAGAGAAGAAACCGAGCCTATCTTGATGTTTATCCTAATAGATGCATTTGGTCGAGGTGAACTCCTAGATTATATGACCTTACACCACTTGACTTTTTTCGTGGGAGTTTGTAAAATACAGGATATATGGAGAGCCACCTACTACTCGTAACAATATGTTAAACAGAATAAGACAAGCTTGTCTTGATATTACATCAGAAATGCTACATGACGTTCACATTGATATCGTTCGCCGAATTAACTTGTGTATTCGAGCAAGAGAGGAAATATTTTTGAACATTTATTGTAAATAAAAATAAAACTTTGTTTTAGTATTAAATACCTATATATTTTTCTATGATATAAACGATGTCCCGTTCACTAAAAATTCAATAAGAATAAGAAAGCTGCATAATTTAGGATCATTGTTCTTCTCTGCAAAAAGTAAAGATACATTTTAAGCAATGCTTCTTTGTTTTAACTCTTTAGCCCTAGTATGTCGACGCTATTTATGGTAAAAAAAAATAAAAATTAAAGAAATTGCGAAAAATATCGTAAAATATGAGGAACTGATATATAACACCTATTATGAAAGTTGTAGGTTTTGGAAAGGTCTTTGACATCCCGTTAAAAATACAGGGTGTTCCATTCGAAAAAAAAAATGTTTGCCTTTGAATCATTTGTTACGATTTTGTGAACACATGACATTTTAAAACAGTGACCACTTCAGAATTTATGGTGGACCTGTGAGACGATTACTTAGATTGAATCCCAAAAAACGAGTATATCAGCAACAACGATTAAGTGTAACGCGAAAATGCCATTTTTATATTAAAATATTAATATCTTGGAAACGGGACACATAGTACCTATTACGAAAAAGTTGCATAATTCCATGTAAAATATAAATATCCACTCAAATACAGGATGTTCCATTTAAAAAAATATAAATAAGCCCTCCGAAAACGAATGTGTAAGTCAAATTATTTTTAAAATGGGCATTTCTTGCCCCCACACCTGAACCTATTTTAAAATATTTTGCCTCAATTATATTCTAATGATACATCAACTTTGCCACAGAGTTAACTCACCCTGTACAGACTGATATTTCAACGCATCAACAATTGTAATTCCTAAATGTGTTTCCTAAATTATGCTTTACCAGTGCCAGGATGTTTTTCTTTTTATTTTTTTATGGAGAGCAGTACTATAAATCCAGAACTTACGACTAATAGATTATCTTCGGCATCCAATAATTCAAAGATTTTTTTGTCAATTTCAATACCGGTGTCGCATGTGCTAATCCCAGTGCTGATTAGGACGAGCACCCAGTGGAATCCGGTCTATACACGACCTAACATTCACGAGAGTAGTCTCTCTGTTTACACCATATACATAATAAATTAGATAGCTTATCGTATATTTATAATTTAAATTATTTTCAAGTCACAATAGTTTTTTTTAATACACAAACCTCAGTTGATTGACATAGTTCATTGCGTGAGTTGAAAATTTGAAATTGAAAAATGGCGGCGACAGGTGTATCACTCGAGAATTCTCTATTTTGAACATATGCTTTTTACTCTTCTCTTTTGATCCTGAAAATGATGTTCATGTCGAATCTTACTACCATCAATCGAATTATAACAAAGGTCAGCATAATTTAAAAGTTAATCTCTAGTCAGTATATGAACAAATATTACTTGTTAGGATCAAAGTGTATCAGTTCAATATTATTTAAAATTTTGTGGTGTAAATAACAAATACAATTTTGGGAAATTGACAATTTAATTAAGATTATGTTACGTACGTTATATAACTTCTTTATATTTTATGGTTAATAGTGTATCTTATTATTTATCTACAATATAAACACTTAGTACTTTGCATTAATTCCATTAATATATTATAATTGAGCTAGGGGGTGTTAGAAGAATCCTAATTACATTTGCTTTAAGATCAATACTTACTCTGATAATTAATTTTTGTATTCGGCTTCACTTTTATAACTTTGTTAATACATAAAGGTATTTCAATTTTATTTATTTCAGGCCTATATAAGCCCTGAAGATGTCATTAGACTTAACGGTAAAGTAAGAAAGGACGAAAAAGTAGAAAGAGTTAGAAGGTAAGTAGCAACAATTATATATGTATTTAGTTTCTCAATTTTGCCACACTGTAAACTAACTTTTTTTTAATTTGTAAATAAACACTACAAGGATCTGTCAGAGATATTTATTTGTTTGCGTTTTTTTAACATTTTAATTCAATGTAGAATAAAATTAAAAAACATTAAGAAATGCCAGAAATAAATTATTTCAGACAATGTCTATTTGATATAGCTTATCGAAATGCTTATAGATTGTTTTTTGAAGCAATTTCTTCTTTAAGAAGAGAGAATAAACATTTAGCTAAAGTACAATGTTATTTTTTTGTTACAGGGCTCATCTGAACGACCTCGAGAACATCTATTTTTTTTTAATTGTTACTCTGATTTACATCCTGACAAATCCGTCGTACTTTTTGGCAGTTACGCTTATTAGAGCCTTCACACTTGCCAGATTAATTCACACATTAGTTTATGCCGTCGCCGTCGTTGTTATCCCTCAACCAAGTAGGTTTATTGCTTTTCTGGTCCCCTCAAGTCCCTAAAGGGGATGACTTTACCCCTTTAGGGATATTAAGGGTTGATTTTCAATCCGGACAAGACCGTAACAAATACGAAATTAGATATTTTCACGTTCATAATATTATTTTGATAACAACATAGAAATATTTGGGGTTTTACAACTGTCGATGATTCTTAAATTGTTCACTTTTTTGTCTTTTCAACCCGTAAATAAGGGTGATTTTCGAAAATTTTCGAAAATCTGAAAGTGATGCTTATTTTCATTTTTCATGACGAGTTTTTGGATATTTTTAGAATCTTTTTAGGATTTTTCCTGTCGCCTCTGTCAAAGTCTCAAAAACAGTGCAGTTTGCAGATTTTAGTCTCTTTAGTGAAACAGGTCTCATCTAACTTCGTCCTGAAGCTTTTGTCACTCGTAAAACAGGTTTCGGATCAATTCTTAACTAATTCTCCTTTGTAATCGAATTAATTCGTAACGTAGTTATTGGAGTTATGGGGTTATGGGGTTGGGGGACTATAGGTTTAAATGTATTCTGTTTATAGAGCACTGATATATCCCGTGATAAGAGATCAAATCAAACTACTGAGTAACGGCTATTTTGGGGTTATCAGTTATGGGATTTTACGGTTATGGGGTTAAGAGGTTTGAGTTTGAATAAATGGGATTATAGGGTTATTGTGGGTGCACAGCTCTCTTTCATTGTGTGTAATAGGACTTGACAGCTTGTGTCATGAAGTTATATAGTGTTATTGGTAAAATCTGACGTAATGGGGTTAAACGGGCCACGGATTCGGATTCAAAAACCCCGAAAATATGTAGTAGACTAGTCTCCAGATCCAAAAAACAATTTTTTGTGTGGCTGTGTAATCTATCTAGAAATCTAAACCTGAAACTCTTTCACTGATAAGTCTTCGAAAAGTTCGTGTCGTACTTCTTAAACCGAAACGTAACCTAACACATTCAGAACGCCTTCCATGTGTTGTTACAGTTGTTTTAAAATTAGCGCCTTCAGCAATTGGAATCTGATACGTTGTAACAAGTTCAACTTTTGAAAATATGTTACAACCATAATATGTAAATTTAAATCATAAATTTGTGTCATTCAATATCGATCTGGTACTGATATTTGTTTGTCTAAAATCGCCACGTGATGATCTACCTGTACTAGAATCAACTATCTGTTTAAATTCATTTCTTGCAGTTCTAAATTTAGCAGGACAATATGTAGTGGATTAGAAAAATGTATATGACCGTTTGTTGTTTATCTCTACATTATTTAAAATCTATTTGGACAAAGCCCTAAAAGAGTGGCCACGTAAGTATGATAGCATGGGACTTCAGGTGGGTAGCGACACCCTTTATAGTCTCTATTTTGCTGAAGACCAAAAATATGTGTTATGACAGAAGAAATTGGAAACTGGGTACGGGGAGACGGCGCCAGCCGTAGACAATCCGTATTATAAAAAAAGAGGACCGTTTGTTATAGTCTGTTATATATAATGATATTATGTCGATCAGATGAAGCGTTAACAGAAAGAGTTTAATTGTAAGAGCAATTTCAAAATTAATTGAAAATATAGAGTCAGTATGAATTAATGATTTATTTTTAATGTCCTATTGTAGTGCAAGGTATGCCACACAGTAAAAATAAATGGAAAATTTCTCCTAATTCTTTTTTAACATTTATTTATTGTAAGTATGAATAATTGAATCATTTGTCACAAAAAGGAAATTGTATCTATTTTAAAATTTAGAAAATATCAGCCTCTATCATAAAAAAATTCAGTTTATTAATTGCAATAGAACATAATTTTTGGAGTGCGGCTGCCTAGTAGTAGGTATATGTATATTGTATATTATACTACACACAATTTATATTATAATTCATATAGGAATAAAATGAATAAAATTTATCTATTTCTTCATAGAAAACTAGTTACAAAAAATATAACTTCTTCCTCAGTTCACGATTGTATACAAATTTTGTCATAGAAGTTGAGAGAAATAGATGTTAAATATTAGTTAATAATGTTCATTACATATTCCAAACCTGGAGTAATAAACCGTTTAATTGCTAAAGTTGCTTGGCAAAACATGATCTGTGTATACAATTCCGCGCTCGGTTATGGCGCAAAACAGCCCAAAACTACATTTTGCAATAGTGTCTCCTACTTGTAAGCTTCGAAGTTCTAAATTACCGCAGGATTGATTTGCTACTGTAATTAAATACAGTGCGAATTAAATACGCGGTGTACCAATTTTCACAAACATATACACGGTGTATCAATATTCGCATAATGGACCAATCACAAATACAGAGCCTTTTTAGTTTTGTTTGTAGGCTTCCGTGGCTGTCGTTAATGGTTGAATGATTTGCGGGTTGGTTGCCACGTCGTCGGTTTACAACACTTGCCGTTTCGAGAGACATATCGCTCTCTTCTTCAGAAGTTACTCTGAAACTGGAGATCTACTAGTCTTATCACTATTTATATTTGATGTGGTCACTGATCCATGACGTTCCGGTGGGTGACCTCGTCCGCGTTGTTGGCGTTTCTGTGGGTTGCTTTCACGGATGACTCTCTTCCATATACCTCGCAGATCCACGCCACCATCCTTGTTGAAATTGTTCGGATTTCTGTAAATTTCTAAAGCTTCTCTGTATAGTCGGGGCCAAAATCTTCTCCCTCTCACAACCATGTTGACTTCACTCAGATTCAATGTGTGTCCTGTGTCCGCCCTATGCTCTGCTACTGCCGATTTTTCCCAGTTGTTATTTTTGAGGTGACTTTTATGTTCCTTTAACCTCGTGTTGATGTGCCTTCCTGTTGCCTTCCTATGTAGACCTTTCCGCAAGAGCAAGGAATACTGTACGCACCGGGGCCCCGGAGCTGGTCGTTGTTGCAGGTCTTTGGAAACGCTGCCGCCACCTTCCTTATAGTGCTGAATACTGTGTTGATATTCCTCTTCTTCAAAAGACGCCCGATTTTATCTGTACAACCTTTCATGTAAGGTAGATACATCGTCGCTAAGTACTCCTGTTTCTCGATGGGTGTATGTCTCCTCCTGATAGCTCGTTCTATATTTCTCGCCGTGTAGCCATTCCCTCTCAAGGCCGTGCGTAGGTGTTCTAGTTCTTCGGCCAAGTGTCTTGGCTCGCTGATGATCCGCGCTCGATGAATCAAGGTATTTATGATCCCCTGTTTTTGGGCTGGGTGGTGGTGGTGGGACTCCGCATTCAGATACCTGTCTGTACCAGCATTTAGGCTTCAACGTTGTGGATTCCAGGGCTTTCTTCTCAAAGGCTTCCATGTATATATTGACCAGGACTGGAGATAACGGTGAACCCATTTCTGCTCCCTCCGTCTGTTGGTCCCGGAATGCAAAGAAGGTCGATTTTATGCACACTTTTGCCAATTCCATTAGACCTCATCTTTTTCCTCTGCGATTAGTCTTCGATGCAGTTCCTCAAAGCCTTCGTCGACAGGTACTTTCGAAAATAGGAATGTCACATCGAAGCTCAGTAGGATATCTCCTGGTTGGAGTTCAATTCCTCGAATCCTGTCGATAAGTCTCCGGCGTTTTTGATGTGATGTTCTGTCCTCCCTACTAAGTCCCTTATCTCATGTGTATCGGGCCAGGAGGCCTGTTGCTGATCCAACTGCACTCACTATCGGTCGAAGAGGGATATTCGGTTTGTGAATCTTTGGCAAGCAATACAGTTGACGTGTCCTTGAATCGGTTTGGATCAAACTCCTGTGAAGTTCCTTGGGTATGTTTGAGCATCGGACTGCAACGGCCTTCTTCTCGACTCAAGAAGGTAGCTGCTGCACTGCTTTGGACCCGGTCCCTCGGGTCCAAAAATATTGAAGCCTGATGCATCCTGGCTAGCTTCTCAGCTTCTTTATTGCCATTGCACCGCTTGTGTCCCTTAATCCAACATACAGATATGCTGTTGGAAGCCGGGGTCACGACCAGTGCTTGGTGGCATTCCCATACTATCCTAGTCATTATCTTATGATTACGCAAGGTCAGTAGCGCTTGTCTACTACCTCTTTAGATTTTAATGTTTTTACCCGTAGTACGCCTGCGGGTGATTTCTTTAGCGGCTATGGTTATGCCTGCTAATTCCGTTTGTACAACGGTAGCATGCCTCACCATTGTCCACTGGTATCGGATATGCAAGGATCTAGAGTATATTCCACATCCTACACCTTCCTTCCTTCCTTTATGATCCGTCTGTGAAGACGTTAATTACATCTTAACGGGCTGATGATATTGCCGGAACCAACTTTATATTATAATTTATTATAACCCAGCTAGCACTGAATTATACCAACAATATCTAAGAGAATAAAAACTTTGCAAAAATATCGTATTTATTTGTGCGAACGGTAGTTGAATGAATAGATTTATGCTTATGCTGTCGTTATATGTATATATGATGGTGATATACATATTATATCACCCACTACTGACTTGCGTGCATCGTCATGTTTTTGAACATTTTTAATAAATCGTGTTTTGAAAAAATGAAAAAAATCTCAAGAAGCAAATAGAGTTTTATATCTGTGAGATACTTTCCATAACAACAAATACCATTTTTATAGCCAAAATCTTCAAATTCTTCCCAATTCCGATGCCACTGGTAAGTTTTTGGTAAAATTTTACATGGAGAATGGAGATACGTACCAAATTGCACTGTACCAAATTCTATGTGTATATCTTTAATGATTCACGAGTATGAGTTGTTCAAAAACTACACTCCGATTAAACTATGCTAAAAGGAAATGAATGACCATAAATAGGGGAAAGTCGGCTAATATCGACCACAGTCTAATATCGACCAATCGAGTTTTGGCAACCCTGTACGAGTTTTGAGATCGCAAGCAACAGCCACGTCTAATAGTTCAGTAGGTAACTTCACACAAAACAACAAGTTGCTGTTTATTACTGTTTTGATCTGTTACCGGTACGTTGTTTAATTTGGTGTCCGTTTTTATAAACGACAGAGTGTTACGTTTAAGGTAATTCAGAGTTTTATTGGCATTTAGATTTACTTATTTTACATGAGATACAAAGAAACACGTCTATATTTAAATCCATAACAACAATTTCGTTAAATTCTAATCTAGTTTTTCTTACCGCTTGCATTTTTCTTCTTTAAAAGTGTCGGTTAATATCGACCGCTGTGGTCGATATTACCCCACTGTGGTCGATATTACCCCACGGTGGTCGATATTACCCCACGTTGGTCGACACGGCACTGCTATGAATATTATTGTAGATGCCACGTGCAAGATATAAGCGGGATAGTGGTCGTTCTTCATGGTCTGAAGAAAACATGCAGCGTGCCCTTAAAGCAATAAGAGACAAAGTTACATCAATAAGGAATGCCTCAAGGATGTTTGATGTGCCATACGGAACGCTTCAGGATAGGATTAGAGGAAAATTTGAACCTAAAAAATATAAGTTGGGTAGAAAGTCGGTGTTTACCACTGAACAAGAATCAGAACTTGCTAACCATATTATCGCTATGTCTAAACTATTTTATGGACTTACATCACAGTCTATCCGACAGCTTGCTTATCAGTTCGCTGAAGAAAATGGAATTGTCCACAATTTTAACAAGGAGAAAAAGATGTGCGGGAAAGATTGGCTCTATTTGTTTATCCGGCGTAACCCCACTATAAGCTTTCGTAAGCCAGAAGCTACCAGCCTAAGTAGAGTTTTGGCTTTTAACAGGGCAGAAGTAAATATATTTTTTGATAACCTTGAGAAAATCTACGACGAACATAAATTTGAAGCTCATCGGATCTTTAATGTAGATGAGACCGGTATTAGCAACGTACACGTACCTAGCCGAATTGCAGCTCCTAAGGGCCAGAAACAAGTCGGAGCTATTACGAGCGGTGAAAGGGGGCAACTAGTTATGTTGTCACTGCCATGAGCGCGGCGGGTCATTATGTTCCACCAATGTTTATTTTTAAAAGAGAGCGAATGAAAGAAGGGCTTCAAAAAAATGGCCCTACTGGTGCAATATATAGATGTTCTAAGTCGGGGTGGATTACTGAAGAACTTTTCACAGAATGGATCAAACATTTTGCATCTTACACAAAATCTAGTAAAGATGACCCTGTTTTACTAGTGCTTGACAACCATTCAACCCACTCAAGCTTATCGACATACAACTTTTGCAGAGAAAATGGTATTAAAGTTGTATCAATTCCTCCTCACACATCGCACCGCCTCCAACCTCTTGACGTCTGTTTCTTTGGACCATTAAAGATAGCCTATAATCAGGAATGTGACAAATATATGAAATCCAAACAGCATGAAAAAATCCTTCAAACTGATATCGCTGAATTATTCAAAAATGCCTTCAATAGGGTAGCCACAATCGAGAAAGGTGTACGAGCCTTTGAAGTAACTGGAATATTCCCCTTTAACCGTTTTGTGTTTACTGAAGAAGAATTGACACCTTTGCCGGACGATGACGTGGAGCGCCAAGTGGAGCACATAACCGGCGAAAATTTAATGCCTCCTAATTCCCACGAAGAAAATGAGGGTCCTGCAATTCAACGTAATGAAAAAACGCCTTCACCACCGAGTAGGCCATCCACATCTAAGTGTCAATCTCCACCTAAAATGATACCAAATAGACGTAAACGTAAACGTGAAACCTCATCTTCTTCAGATTCTGGTAACTCTGATTTGGTCTTAGAGGAAGTTATCGAGGATGAGTTAAGTGACGATACTGACAAGACCCTCCAACCGAAGAAGGGTAACAAAAGTTTTACTGATCTTCTGCCTTTGCCGAAATTAAAAACCAGAAATACGTTACGGAAAGCCCAACATTCCCAAATTATGACGTCGACTCCTTTAAAAGATGAACTAGAAAAAAAAGAAGAGAGAAAAAAGACCAGGCTGAGAGATGTGGGAAACGTCAAAAGAATCGTGGTTTCGGGCAAAAAAAAGAAAAATATGACGGTTAACCAAAAATGTACCATTTGTGACGATTTTGGTCTTAAAAATGATTTATGGTGGAGGTGTCGTTCGTGTGGTTCTTGGGCTCACGCTGACTGCACAGATATTGAAGAAGCAAAGAATTACCAATGTGAT